>NC_052349.1:9077578-9160050 GCF_009727055.1 Benincasa hispida | reverse complement strand
AAATAAATATTTTTTTTTTCAGATCATGGCTTTAAACCCAGGACCTGTTGATCCCGATGTTTTGTACGACCAGTCCATTCATCGATCATCTGTTGTATGGCGAGATCGTACTACTAGAGAAATATCTTGCAGGCATTGAGAAGCAATTCTCCAGTGCACTATCCCGCTCCGCCCTCGAATACTACCACTACTGCGCACATCTGGATTCTATGGGATTACCAGATTAGGATTTATTCAATTGGACTGGCATTTGATCACAACCTTGATCGAGAGATGGAGGCCCAAGACGCATACATTTTAAATATCTGTTGGAGAGTGTACTATCACTCTATAAGACATAGAACTGTTGTTGGGGTTACCTGTTGATGGTGAGCCGGTCATCGGATCGATGTACGATGACTGATTAGAAGTTTTTCAACTATACCTCGGTGCGACCTCACCTACCGACAAGATTAAAGGATCGAGGTTAAGTTTAATATGATTAGGAACACAATTTCGTGAGCTCACAGATGATGCAGAAGAGGAAACCGTCATAAGATATGCGCGAGCATATATACTACAAATTATGGGTGAAAGTCTGTTTTAAGATAAATCAAGTCATTTTGTTCACTTGATGTTCCTGCCACTGTTAGCTAACCTTCATGATGCGGGGCGGTATTCATGGGGTGGAGCATGCTTGGCATGGTTGTATAGACAACTATGCAAAGCAACAAGACCTGAAGTTTGAGAGATAGCTGGGCCTCTCATACTTTTGCAACTATGGGCTTGGGAGCGATTTCCAACAATGGCTTTATAGCTACAACATGTTAATGACGCTCAGTTAGTTGGACGAGCCTACGGTTCTCGGTATGTTGTTTTAATTCAATTTAATTTTTATATCACTGATCTAGTTAATTTAAATTCTAAACTATCAATTTAAAAATTTAGGTGGAGAGATAAATTTTGTGTGACTAGGACAACCACACATGTAATCAGTCAGTATAGATACATGTTTGATATGCTTCAACCAAACAGGTACATTACACTGAACCTAATTGATTATTTTATACACATTTTTATTGTATTTGTCTTTAATATTCTCTAATATAATATTTTGTGTTTCAGGTTATTTGGGAGCCGTACAAAATTATTATGCATACTTTGCCTAATTTTTGTATGAATGGTCAAAACATACGGCGGACGATGAGTCCTCTCATATGTTTTCACATTAGTGAGTGGCATCTTCTTGACAGGGTAATGAGAAAATTCGATTTTCAGCAGGATGTCCCATCGCCTTGTAATACTGAACCCGTACTGCATGATATTGACCTAAGGACTGGAGATTGATCCGAAAAAGTTACACATTTAGTAGTGCGATGGCACTATCGTACAAGGTTTATTGCAGTGGGGGTTTCTCTTGAATAGTTTGACACAGATGTCACTCTAGAATATATTCATTGGTATAATAATATCACAAGGTGCTACGTCACTCGTCTGGGAGCAGCTGTGGGTCATCTGGTAAATGAATGAATATTATCTAATTCTGTTTAATTTAAATTTATTTTAAATATTGTCTAATTGTTTTATAATTCACAGAGATCGAACAACAGTAGACTCCGTGAGGTTGCGAATGATCCGAACCAGGTTCTTGCTATATGTAGTGACAACCAAAGCTAAATGGAGGAAATTCATTATATGTACGATATACCTATTGTCCTCCACCAGATCCTAGATGTAGAGGACCTGTTCGGGAAGAGGATGAGTTTGATGAGGTTGCATATAATGTGGAAGAATTTCCCTCTATGATGCAGATGCAGATTCAAACTGATTATGTTAGTTCGATGATGATGATGCCAGCATTTGGTTCAGGACATTATGACTCAGAGGTTGGTCCTTCGTCTTCATACGTGCATGAACATGGTCCGATGATGATGTTGCCAGCATTTAGAAATTGTTTTTATAAAATGAAAAATTAAAAAAAAAAAGAAAGGAAGAAAGAAAGAAGAAGGTGGAATGTGTAATAATTAAAAAAGAAAAAAAAGGGATTTTATACGGATGACCCAAAAATTGAAGTGTACTATCGCTCTATATCAAAATCTCGCTATCTCGCTCTCACTCTCGCTCTCAAAATATCACTCTAAAATATTGAAGAAAGAAAGAAAAAGGTGGAATGTGTAATAATTAAAAAAGGAAAAAAAAGGAAAATTTGTACGGATGACCCAAAAATTGAAGTGTACTGAGCTCTCTATCAAAATCTCGCTATCTCGCTCTCGCTCTCGCTCAAAATCTCACTCTCTCAAAATCTCGCTCTCTCTCAAAATAGTAATGTTTCACCTTTCTGAAAAAACGAAGGGGCAAGGTCGAAGGTTCAAAATTCGACCTACCTTGGTATCTCTCAAAATCTCGCTCTCTCATAATCTCGCTTAAAATCTCGCTCTCTCTCCAAATAATAATGTTTCACCTTTCTGAAAAAGGGAAATAGCAAGGTCGAGGGTTGAAAATTTGACCTACCTTGGTCGAATTTTGAACTCTCGAGTTATTTAAAAAAAAAAAACAATATTTTTACAAATAGTTTGAAAACAACAATATTTTCCTAAATAGTTTCTAAAAGGACAATATCCGTTGTTTAAATTAATAATCAGTCTTTAATTTTACTTTGCATTAATTTTAAAGCTTCACCTCACAGCCATGCGCCTCAGATTAGCTTAGAATTTTCACTGAAATTCCTAAATATGTAAATACAATTCGGGTAATTACTTTATATTATTATTAAAGTTTAAATACACGTGTTATACTGTGATTAAAAGTTTTGTTGCGATAACATATTTTATTGTTCAGAAATGATAGCTATAGTTTGGGAAAAAACACACACACACAAAGCAAGCTAGTATTTAAACCAAAAATCAAATTCTATTTTCTATTTTGGGAAATAATTTTTGTCCCTTTCAAAAAAAGAAAAACGAATTGTAAGAAAACTAAGTTTGTATTCACTACAAAAGTTTTCACATTTTTCCATACAAAAAAACGTCGGGCAAAGTATTAAAAAAGTTAAGATAGGTTATGCCAACGCATTTTTATGTGTCGGCGTATCCATGTTGGGAGAAGTTTCGTCGGCATAAATAACATTTTTGGCAACGCAATTGTTTGCGTCGGTATATGTGTTTTCTCACCAAAATACAATTTGCGTCGGGAAAAACATAGTCCTAAACAATAAAAATTCAGTTCAATAGACAAATTTCTGCCAACGTTTATTTTCATCGGTATAAGTTGTTTATAATTTTAGATATTTTTTGCAACAATTAAATAACCAATTTTTTATTTCATTAATACCTAATTATACACAAACAAAAAATAATCTTCAAACAAATCAATTGGAGATAAATATAACAAAAGTAAGCTTATATATTTAAAAATAAGTCTAATATTCAATATGCAAGCTATAAAATTCTACGAACAAAAACTGTGTATACAATTAAATTTGAGTTTTTCTAACTTCTTACAAACCTCCTATTTTTTTTTAATCTTTCCTAAGCCAAAATACCCTAATCCAAAATAAGTGAGATACTAAACCAAACTAAATAATCATCTCACAAAATCTTCTCGCAATCTCCAAAAAAACGATCTTTAGGAATTTACACGAACAACCTGAAATAGGAAAAACAAATATTATTAAAGATTTATTAAAATCAACAAAGAAAATACACAAAAAGATCTTAACAATCACACAAAGACAAACAAAATATTTAAAATGGTTATGAGGAATGATCCCTCTCTTAAGCTACAAACATGTCATCAATGTTCATAATTAAAACATGGACACCACAAACGACCATTTTACTCTCTAAAAAGTTATTAAAATGGCTATAATTAAGACGTGAACCCTCCCCCACGTTACGAGCATGTCGTAAATCCACTTAAACAAATAGATAAACACCCTTTAAATCTCCACAACTATCAGATCCCTACAAATAAACCACGAACTTGTTCCTTTAAAGTTCACAATTAGGCTTCAAGATAATCTAAAACACAATTACAACATATACATCCACCCTCCCCTCCCAAGCTACGAATGTATCCTAGTTCCACCTAAACATCATTTAAACCACAAAGTAGCACCAAATGCATAGAATGCATCGAAGTGAATCTTTCCCACCTAAATCTACCTAAATTTCTTTCAAGGCTAAATCCGTCATTCGATAGTCCTAAAAACATATAACTCAACTCTCAAATCCCAACAAATAAATCCAAGAACAAAGTTCCTTTAAAGTGCACAATTAGGCTTTTAGATAATCTAAAAAATAATTACAATATATACATCCACAACTAATGGATCCCTACAAATAAGCCAAGAACTTGTTCCTTTAAAGTCTACAATTAGGCTTCAAGATAATCTAAAACACAATTACAACATATACATTCCCCTTCCCTCCTAAGCTACGAACGTGTCCTAGTTCCACCTAAACATCATTTAAACCACAAAGTAGCAATACATGCATAGAAAGCGTCGAAGTGAATCTCTCCTTCATAAATCCACCCGTCATTCGATAGTCCTAAAAACATATAATTCAAATCTCGAATCCCTACAAATAAATCCAAGAATAAAGTTCCTTTAATGTTCTTCACCGCTCTAGTTCGACAGATTGTCCATCATCTCCAGGTCGGTTTCTTCACCGCTTCAGGTCGTCTAGTTCGCCGCTGGTGGTTCGTCAGTTCGTCTGGTCGATCGCTGTCAAGGTGGAGGGTCCATGTCAGTCGCTGTCAGTTCTTCACCGAGGTGCTGGTTCGGTTTGTTTGTGCTCGTAGTTGTTCTAATCTGAGGTAGTTCGTGCCTTTGGGTATTGAGGTGCAGGCTAAACACAGTGGAAGGGGGTGACGATGGTGTGTAAGCGGTCGCCTTTAAAACTGAAGGAGAAGAATGGAGGTCGAGTTGCTCGACAACCCTTTCGTCTGCTTAGACCGGAGATTGATTTGGGTTTGGATGCTCATTCTTTGGAGGTGAAGGATTTAGGGTTGTCTGACGGTCGTTCTAAGGAGGGTGACGGGTCTGGTACGAGGTGTAGTAGGGCTAGGGAGGTCGTCGGTGGGTGTTCCAGAGGCGGTCAAAGGGAAGTCATTGTCGCCTAACCTAGATTCGATAGTAAGTCAGGTTGTGGGTGTTGATTTGGGTGGGCTGGGTCTTTGGTCAGTTGATGGGCATGGGATTTTGGGCTCTTGTGGAGTTGGGGACCAGGGTCTGAAGGGTATGTCGAGGGTGTTGGGGGCTCAAATGAAAACCAGGTTGTACGGGGTGTTGGGTTAGGTCTTGATGGAATTGGGGTGATCAGAGTTGAAGAGGGTGGTCTGGTTCTGGGGGAGCTGGGAAAAGGGTCAAAAGGAGTGGGGGTTTTGGTGGATGGGCCGCATGGTGTTGGGCCGGAGTTGGGAGGCTCAGGGTGGCAGAAAACAGGCAGTGAAGGGGTTTCACGAGTTGGGCCTTTTGGTAGTGAGAGTCGCTCGGTGGACACACGGGATTTTCGTGTTCGGGAGGAGTCGGTTCCCAAAACTGGTTTAGCTAGGGGGTTTGGTCCTAAGTCAGTCATGTTGGAGGAGGGGGTGTTTCTGGTGGTTCTAGTTACGGCGTGAAAGGGGGTAATTCGTGGGCGGCCCTTTTTGGGTCAAAGTTGAGGGGAAATTTAGAGTTCATTCCCCCAGTGGTTGAAGATGATAAGGTTATTGTTAAACCCTGTGAGGAAATTATTGAAGAGGGTGTTTGTCTGTGGGAGAAATCTTTGGTTGGTTAGTTTGTGGATGCCAAACTTCTGTATATTGTTATTTGTCGAATTATTCAGAGAATTGTAGGATGTGTAGAGATGCCAACTATTACCTTATTGGAGAACAGTTTGATTATCTTTAAATTTCAGAAGGTAAAGTCAAGGGATTGGGTGCTAGAGAATGGTCTGTGGCACTTGGGTGGCAAACCCATTTTATTACGACAGTGGTCCCCAGGTATTGTTCCTAAAACCTTTGTTTTTTATTCTGTTCCTATATGGATTAAACTGGAGCGTGTTCCCCTGGAGTTGTGGACGGATAGGGGTTTAGCAGTGTTAGCTAGTGTCATGGGTAAACTTATCTCTTTTGATGTTGCAACAAGAGAGCGACGACAGTTATCGTATGCAAGAGTTTGTGTTCAGGTGGATGGTGATTCGTTAATGCCCCCTTCAGTCACTGTTAGAATGCAGGGTCAGAAGTTTATTATTCCAGTAGTGTATGAGTGGAAACCTCGTAGGTGTGCTTGCTGTGGATCCTTTGGGCATATTACTAAAGTTTAAATACACATGTTACACTGTGTTTAAAAGTTTTGTTGCGATAACATCTTTTTTTGCTCAGAAATGATTTTGAAGTTGTGGCTTCAAAACACACACACAAAGCAAGCTAGTATTTAAACCAAAAATCAAATTCTATTTTCTATTTTAGGAAATAATTTGTGTTCCTTTCAAAAAAGAAAAACAAATTGTAAGAAAACTAAGTTTGTATTCACTACAAAAGTATAAAAAATGTTGGGATAAGTTATGCCAACACATTTTTATGCATCGACATAATCGTCGTCATATCCATGTCAGGAGAAGTTCCGTCGGCATAAATACTATTTTTGGCAATGCAATTGTTTGCGTCGGTATATGTGTTTTCTCACCAAAATACAATTTGCGTCGGGAAAAGCATAGTCCTAAACAATAAAAATTCAGTTCAATAGACAGATTTCTGCCAACGTTTATTTGCGTCGGCATAAGTTGTTTATAATTTTTGTAACAATTAAATAACCAATTTTTTATTTCATTAATACCTAATTATGCACAAACAAAAGATAATCTTCAAACAAATCAATTGGAGATAAATATAACAAAAGTAAGCTTATATATTTAAAAATAAGACTAATATTCAATACATAAGCTATAAAATTCTACGAACAAAAACTGTGTATACAACTAAATTTGAGCTTTTCTAACTTTTTATAAACCTCCTATACAAAAAAAAAAAAAAAAAAAAAGTTTAATCTTCCCTAAGCCAAAATAACCTAATCCAAAATAAGTGAGATACTAAACCAAACTAAGTAATCATCTCACAAAATCTTCTCGCAATCTCCAAAAAACGATTTTTAGGAAATTATACGAACAACCTGAAATAGGAAAGACGAATATTATTAAAGATTTCTTAAAATCAACAAAGAAAAATGCACAAAAATATCTTAACAATCACACAAAGACTTATCCCTCTCTCAAGCTACCAACATGTCATCAATGTTCATAATTAAAATATAAACACCACAAACAACCATTTTACTCTCTAAAAGTTATTAAAATGGTTATAATTAAGACGTGAACCCTCCCCCACGTTACGAGCATGTCGTAAATCCACTAAAACAATTAGATAAACACCCTTTAAATCTCCACAACTATCGGATCTCTATAAATAAGCTAAGAACTTGTTCCTTTAAAGTTCACAACTAGGCTTTAAGTTAATCTAAAACACAATTACAACATATACATCCCCCCTCCCCTCCCAAGCTACGAATGTGTCCTAGTTCCACCTAAACACCATTTAAACCACAAAGTAGCAACAAATGCATAGAAAGCATCGAAGTGAATCTCTCCCACCTAAATCTACCTAAATTTCCTTCAATGCTAAGCCCATCGTTTGATAGTCCTAAAAACATATAACTCAACTCTCGGATCCCTACAAATAAATCCAAGAATAAAGTTCCTTTAAAGTGCACAATTAGGCTTTTAGAAAATCTAAAAAACAATTACAACATATGCACCCACAACTAATGGATCCCTGCAAATAAGCCAAGAACTTGTTCCTTTAAAGTCCACAATTAGGCTTCAAAAAAATCTAAAACACAATTACAACATATACATCCCCCCTCCCCTCCCAAGCTATGAACGTGTCCTAGTTCCACCTAAACGTCATTTAATCCACAAAGTAGCAATAAATGCATAGAAAGTGTCGAAGTGAATCGCTCCTTCCTAAATCCCCCTAAATTTATTTCAATTCTAAACCCGTCATTCGATAGTCTTAAAAGGATATAACTCAAATCTTGAATCCCTACAAATAAATCTAAGAACAAAGTTCCTTTTAAGTGCACAATTAGGCTTTTAGATAATCTAAAAAACAATTTCAACATATATTTCCCCCCCTCTCTCTCCTCCCCCAAACCTACGAACGTGTCCTAGTTCCACCTAAACGCCATTTAGACCACAAAGTGGCAACAAGTACACTAAAACACACATATTTAAAGTGGCTACCATAATTGCAAGATAGCCACAAAACAAACAAATGAAGTTCCTAAATCCACTAGAACACTCCTATTTTAGGCGACTCTCATAACTACAAGATAACCACAAATAACCAGATTAAGTTTATAAATTCACTAATCAAGAACTGAAAGTTGTCATAAAGTACCTAGTTGTTCGAAGGTCCATCATCTATAATTCAATAAACAAATTTATTCTTTACATTCGATGAGAAATGAATAAAACAATAATGAATTTGCATCATACTATATAAATTCATTTTGCAATTGAAGAAAGAATTTCGACCCATAATAATGATTGAACCTATATTCTTCTTGTTCTTCTCCCTTTTTTTCCTACACAAATTATAATTTATCAGTACAACTAATTTATGTAAACAATAAGTACAACAAACACATAAAATTTGTCACTTCCATGAATTGTGCAACTCCATCAATGTACTCTCTTGAAAATCTATCTCTAAACTTAAGCCAATCCTTATTCATTGTTGAACCAAATGAATAAAGTGTGAAATTTAACACTAGTAAGTAAAAAGTGTAAAATTTAGTTAATTAAACATCCTAAGCAATTTCATTTTAAAACTTAAAGCATATTATATCCATAAAAAGGAAAGATTAAACTTTAATATTAACAAATAAATCTCATATACAAAATCAAAACCAAAATACACAAATAATCCATCCTTCATTATATCCATCCATACAAACCAAATATAGAATAACAATTTCATTCATAAATAAATGAATCCTAATTTCAATATGAAACAAAGACATAAATCCATCTTAAAAGAAAGAGAGAAAAAAAAAAACAGAACAACTAAAGCTTATTTTAAATGGATTTATACATCAATTTTATTAAAAACAAAACTCCTTATAAGAATAATAACATAAACACAGCCCATAGACACATTTGTTTAAAAAAAAAAAAAAGCAAAAAGAAAGAGAATCAACTCGTGCATGTGACAGCAGTGTGCGATGGTGTTGGATGTTGGAGTGGCAGCCGTTTGTGTAAAAAATTTGAAGGGAAAGGGTAGGTAAAAAGGGAAGGAAGAGTGAGGTATAGAGGGGGGTGGAGGGACAGATGACACAAGAAGGTGGGGTGAGGGGGAAGACAGGATAGGGAGTGGGGTCGGGAAGGGGGGAGAAGAGTGGGTAAGGAAGATTGGTTTGGGAAAAAGGGGGAAAAAGAAAAGTGGGGCAAAGGAAAAGTAAGGGAAAAAAGAATAATGTGGGTTTTTTTAGTGTCTTTTGCCAATGCATATTTCATTGGGATAAGTTCAAATTTTTGTCAGCATAAATTTTTTTTAAAAATGTCCACGTTGTTATATTTTGGCCGAC
This sequence comes from Benincasa hispida, assembly GCF_009727055.1. Classification (NCBI taxonomy): domain Eukaryota; kingdom Viridiplantae; phylum Streptophyta; class Magnoliopsida; order Cucurbitales; family Cucurbitaceae; genus Benincasa; species Benincasa hispida. Next base: position 9,150,443 of record NC_052349.1, on the reverse strand, counting down.
GTATTGAATTTTCGTCAAGATAAATACGTATATGCCAACGAAAATTGATGCGTGGGAAAAAATATCAGAACATGTAAAAATTCTTGTAGTGATTTTTGATATAAATGTGTGAGGAAATTCAAACCACATATCTCTTGATCATTAACACAAACTTCACTTTGATAGTTAAACTTTGATAGTTAAGGCCCCGTTTGGTAATCATTTCGTTTTTGTTTTTTTGTTTTTGAAAATTAAGTCTATTCCTTCTCATTTCTTACAATTGCATCTTTCTTAAGTACAATGGTTGAATTTTGAGCCAAATTCCAAAAACAAAAACAATTTTTTAAAAGCTTTTTTTTTTTTTTTAGTTTTCAAATTTTGGCTTATTTTTTAAACCATTGGTAAAAAGTAGATAACAAATAAATAAATTTGGAGGTGGAAGTAGTATCTATAGACTTAATTTTTTTTTTAAAAAAAAAAAAACAAAAACAAAACAAAATGGTTGCTAAACGAGGTCTAAATTATAACTCTTAATCCCTCAATTATTAGATTGTGTTTAATAAGTTATTTTTTAACTTCAAAATGTGCAACGACCCGACCTTTCAAGTACTTAGACAAGGGTTGTTACGACATAATGCATATTCTCATTCAAACATTTTGAACGTCATAACGTAAATACGGTGAAAACATAAATAACCATTCTAAATTGAAAAATTAATTTAATAATAAATGCAATAACCAAAACATTTAGTTAGAATCCCAAATAAAATGTTTACAAAGAAAATTAGTGAAAACATGTCATTTGACAACTACTCAAATGAAAGGAACAAAAACATTAAAAAAAAAAAAAAACAGAACATGTACGGAAACATTTCTAATGTCCCTCGTCAGTCCATTTTGTCATTGCTTGAAAGAAAAGCATCAAAGGCGAAAGGATGAGTATAACAATAATCAGTAAGTGATCCGCTATAGGGCCCTCTAGGTTACCTGCTAGCTAGTTTATCTAGGCACCGGTGTACACTCATATCATCTCTGTCGTAGTGATCCTGAAGAGGTCACCTGTCAGTCATAAACGTGATCCCGAAGGAACATGTATCGGTCATAATGTGTAACCCAAAGGTACATAAATCAATCATAAACATGAACCCAAAGGAACATGCATCAGTCATAGTGTGTAATCCGAAGGTACACGAATTAGTCGTATACATGAACCCGAAAGAACATGCATCAATCATAGTATGCAACTCGAAGGTCCACGATCAGTCATAAATGTACACATATACAATCATATGTATACACCTGCCTAGATAGAAAAACTAACAAGAACCCTATAACTTAACATACATCATATAACTTCTGTGTTATATTTTACAGTCATTTATCTTATGGGTAAATTTTCTAGTATATCCTTAGTCAGTAGTACATTCATCATGGTCAAACAGTTCAATCCAATTAGTCAATGTCATTAAATCATGCAGTTCAATCATCCATAAATTATTAGTCCAATCAGTCAAGTCAGTCTTAATAGTCTCAAGAAACAATCCAAGTAATCCTTGTTGAGGTTGATGAAAGAACTCTAAATATAGAGGACCCTTGAATGGAAGCGGATCGTCCCAAACTCCATTGTGAAAGAACTCAAACATTTACAATCACACTAAACAGATTATGCATTAATCAATAACTCACAGCATGCTTCTGGAAATAAATACAAAGGATCAAGAAAACAATACCTATGAAGAAATTTTCTTCAAGTGTTTCCCTCGATCAAACTCGAATGCAACGAACAAGAACTCAAACTCCCTCGAACACTAGCAATGAGTATCAACTCGATCCTCGAATAAATCCGGACACTATCAAAAGATTACCTAGGTATTCTTGGTATGAGAATCCAGGAGATGTGGGCTCTGGCTAATTTTGGATTAAAGAGAATGAGGAAACGATCGAGTAGGCAATGACAGTATCGTGTAGTAGATGGAAGCCTATTGCATGGACACGATACTCGGTCGTTTAGAAAAGAGTATATCATATAGTAAACTCAATCCCTATCGTTTAGTCACTCGAAAGTCAATCTGATAACGTGCAGGACAGTAGAAAACTATTTTCATTTTATCCCTCAATTGCCACAAAATCGTGTAACCACCCACGAAGGTCGATTATTGAGAAAAAGAAATTTTAATTATCATATAATTAATAAATTATAAATAAATACAATAACTAACTTATCATATTATATTTATAACCTATAGTTTTAATATTGCATCATATGCAACATATAAACCATAGTTTTTTTTTTTCTATTTAATGACATTTAATATAAATCATATTTATATTAGTCCCTCTAATCAAATAATAATGTATCAAATACATTATATCAATTATATCATATATAATTGAATTACTTGAATTAATATTATATATAATCAAATTCCCTCTTGTTAATTTGAACATTTCAAACTAAACCCAAAAACTGATTCTCAATTGAATCCATTAGCTACAAGGAGACCTTATAGACCTATAGCTTAAAGCTCCAATGGTACGTGAATAACTAATTAAACTCTTTAATCACATTATCCACCATCCGTTAACTGTTGGACACTCCACTAAAGACTGACAACTGCCACTCTTCACACTACAGATATATTTCTATGTCCATTGGATATGACCAATCAACAGTACGATGATCCTTCACAAGCCAAATTACCATTTTGCCCCTGTAGTTACATCTACTCCTTAAGTACCACTGATTCCTTTAATGAACAATAGATCATAGTCCCACTATGATTAACCCCCTCTCGGTCAAGAGAAAGTGTGGCGTCACATTTTCAAGCCCTGGAATCAGCCCTTAAGGGAGTAATTTATTTACTTACCCTTGCTTCGGGGAATGAGTGAATTCCATCTAGTGTAGCTGAGTTCCCAGCTCCCCAATCAGATGAATCCCCAAAATGGTAAGCTTGTTGAGTCCGCGATCTGGCCACTCTCATCCATGCAAATCAAAGGACCGCCCTCATAGGCAGAAGTTCACAACTCACTCGAGATTAAGGTCCTGTTACTTATGGTCATTCTAGTGAAATGAAAGTTTCAATTATGAATGGCGTTATATAACGAGACTAAACATTTTGGTCTTATACAAACTCCTTTGTATAGAATATCCCTACTTGCATGTCTAATACACGAATGATTAGGATTAGATCATTTGTAGCACTTTACAACATTTGTAACACCTACAAAGCAGACCATACTCGTAGTGTCACCAGGATAAGGTATCTCTCCTTACCATATACTACAAGCCATTTAGGTTATCACTTAAAACACGATCCACTTGTATGTCCCACATACAAGTTTAAGTTACAATGAGAACCATGGATCTTAGTTTATTGGTTTGTGGTTAATGCAACTAAAATATCAAATATTTCATCGACTGAAATGAATAAAATATCATATATTATAAATCACAAAAATGTTTATTCATACAAATGTTTACAAACTACTAGACCCTACGAGATTTAGGACATCAACCCCAATAATCTCCCATTTGTCCTAAAGCTAGTCGGGTGTACAAGATAATCATATTATAAGTACATAAAACAATAAACTAGGGCACAAATGCCCAGTACAAGATATTCCATTTGCCCTAGTCCAGCCATGGTTTGTTCTATAGACCCATATTCTGTAGGTGACCCCCAAACACTATAGCCGTGAGGGCCTTCATAAACAAATCAGCAACATTGTGCTTCGAAGCTATCTTCGTGAAAATCACGTCCCCTCGATGCACAATCTTTTGGATGAGATGGTATTTCCACTCAATGTGCTTGTCGCGCTTATGACTCTGAGGCTCACGAAAATTCGCCACAGCACCACTATTATCACAACTCCACTATTATTCACGTAAACTAGCTTTACTCCCACTCCACAACTCCAAAGGAATTCTGACAACACTCTTGGAGGGAACGCAGTTCAGGATGTAAGTTGCGTCTCTATTGAAAGCCCCTAAACGAGTCCGATAAGGAAATGTAACTCATTATCTACTGAACCATGTCCAACAGGGTTTGATTTCTCCTTTCCAATACACATTCTGCTGAGGTGTACCAGGTGTTGAGAGTTGGGAAACGATTCCATGTTCTATCAGATAGTTCTGGAATTCAGAATCCAAAAACTCTCCACTCGATCAAATCAAAGCGTTTTAATCGTTTTACTTAATGCGTTTTCAATTTCAACCTTGAACTCTTTGAACTTTTCAAATGACTCAAACTTATGTTGCATTAAATAAACGCACCCATACTTCGAATAATCATCAGTAAAAGTGATGAAGTATTCATAGCCTCCCCTAGCTCGCACATTCATCGGACCACAAAGATCTGAATGCACTAACTCAAGGCTCTTTGGCTCTATAACCTTTTCCAGTAAAAGGTTTTTTAGTCATTTTGCCTTTCAGGCATGACTCACACACAGGTAAAGAATTTTCTTCTAACTCGTTTAGAAGTCCATTCTTCTCTAACTTATCAATCCTATTGAGATTAATGTGCCATAAACGTAGGTGCCAAAGTTGGGCATTTTCTTTAGAAGAAACTTTAAGTCGTTTGTTTTAAGTTACGGCAGTTTTAAACATCTCTATGTTATGGAGGGAATTTGTTGCTAACGGCATTAGCACATACAAATTATTTTCCAGTTGACCCGAAAATATATCAACACCATTTTTCATAATAAACACTTTATTAACAGAAAAATTGAGTGTATAATTACATTCGAGCAAAGGCCTTATAGAAATTAAATTCCTCTTTAACTCGAAAACTACATATACATCATTTAGAATGATAAACCTATTCTGTAAAGTCAACCAAAGACCTTCCACTGTCACAGTTGAGACGACGTGTCCAGTTCCAACTCGCATCATCATCTCACCAGCTTCAAGCTACCACCAGGAACTAATTCCCTAAAATGAAGAACAAACATGGTTAGTGGCCCAAGAGTCAAGAATCCAGGCATAATCATCATTCTCCACTAAACAACTCTCCAAAACCAGTAAACCATATTTACCTCGTTTGCCCTTCTTCTTCTCAGCCAAATAACGTGGACAGTTCCGGTTCCAGTGCCTGTCCTGGTTGCAATGAAAACATTTTCCCTTGTCAACCCATACTAGTTACCTACCCATTGGGGCGGCAGGTTGTGGGTTAGCAGGCGCCTTCCCCTTACCGCCCTTCTTCTTCTTCCACTTGTTGGTGTCAACAGAAGAAGGTGCAGACTTAATTCCAGAGGTCGAATCTTTGTTGAACTTTCTGGATGATGAAGTAACATTTACCCCACCAACCTTCTTTTCCTTGCTTTTCAGCAAAGATTGGAAAATCTATAACTAATTCAGTAGAGTTGTAAGGTTTTAGTCAACTATGTTCAGAACAACGTTGCTAACGAAGTGAAGGAAGCTTTCTAGTGACCACTCCAAAATAATGCTAACCTGGTTGGCCTCATCAATGCTCGACCCGTTCATCTCCGCCACATTGAAGTGGACCATCATGTTCAGAAAATGTTCACGAACAGATGTAGCCTCCTTCATCTTGGAGTTGAAGATGAACTTAAGAGCATCGTGCCTGAGCTGTGCAAACGGTTGTCCAAACATTCCCCTCAAGGACTCTATGATCTCGCATGAAGTGATTATGGGCTCATGCTTCTTGGCCAAAATGTCGTTAAGGCTAGCCAAGATGTACGCTCAAGCCTTTTCGTTCGCCTGTGTCCAGCACTCGTACGCCTCTCAAACATTTCGAGTGGCGTTGGAAGGTGGAATAGGAGGACAATCCTCCATAAGGACGAACCTTAAGTCATCGATGATAAGGATCGTGTTTATCGTGTTTTTACAACTAGCGTAATTCTCGCCATTCAGTTTATCGACAGCTAATGAAGCAAGAGTAGCAATAACCTTAAGTCTACTTGCATTACCACTTTTAACACCAATTAAGTTTTGGCAAAATAGTTCTACTGTACCTTAAATGACATCTATTTTCCAATGATGCTCCAGTGAGGCAGGATAAAAGTCCACGTAGGGTGATCAAGTGCCCTTTCACTAAAATGAGACAATCTCAACCATTAGACAGAAATAACTCCTTGTAATTGAATCAACAGTCACCATTGTTCGGTCCAAAATTTTTTAACATCCTTAACAACTCTGTGTAAGTGTAACCCCTCATTTTCGGCCCTAAAGTCCCGCCTTAATGCGCCCACCATAGGAAAAAAGCAAATTAGGACAAGAGACTAAAGCAACCTTATCCATTTTTGGAGATCAGATAAAAAGTTGTGCAAATACAACCATTCTTTAGGGAGACATTCCCAGGGTGCCTTGAGGTGATGCATGAAAACTTTATCCAACCTAATGAGAGAGACCGAGGGATATGTTGTCACACGTTCTGCTCTCATTTACTATGAAAATTCTTTCCATTCACCTTGATATTGACCTACCCAAATGCCATCCTTTAAGGGGGACCACTCCCAGGGTTCCTCGAGGTCGAGGATAGATCTCACAGTGTAAACTTTTTAGGGAGAAACGTCTAGAGGTAAAGTGAAGTATCATATACCTTATTTACCTCGTACTAAATGTTCTACCTAGGGATTCATTAACTTAGTAAATCTGGTACTGATTTTAACTAAGTGTTTGTTTAATTTGCTCAAAAACAACGCTTGCCTTTGATGATTACACAAGTTTGATTCAAGTCTCATTAAACACTTTAATAAACTATCATCAAATTTGCATGCATGCAACAAATCTATCTAATTCACCTTTCCAAGTAGGTTCTTAAGTAGGGGTACAACGTTTCTATCGACTTAAGTACCCCAACCTAGCCAGAACCAGCCTTAGCCAAAAGGTCCCTTATAGATAGATTTTGTACACATTTAATCTTTTATTAGTCAATTTAGTCCTATTAAATGGAATTAAAATATTAAACTTAGGTATCTAATCTCATTAGAACTGTGATCTTAGATATATCTCAATCAAATTTTAAAACTGTTTTAAAACATGATTAAAGCCTAAGTTTGCATGCAACTCTTTCTTATTGATTTTAATTCTAATTTAATTAATTATAACCCTTTTAAAGAATGAAACAATTAAAACCAACCACATTACTAAGCTAGACATACACAATGTATTTATAACTTTTATAAATAAACCTAAGTCTCATGCGTCATGCAATGTTCATTCATTACTACTATATAACTCTTATATAACAAGTAATTGTTGGGGATGACGCCCTAAACTCTCGTGTCCTATAGTTTGTAACACAGTTTTGAACAAACAATTGTGATGTGTAATATATGATATTTTATTCACTTATGCCTATGAACATTGGATATTGCTTTACCACAAACAAATAAACTAAGATCCCTGGTTGTCATTTGTAACTTAAGCATGTATGTGGAAACATACAAGTGAATCATGTCTTAAGTGATAACTAAAATGGTCTATAGTATATGGATATAGGAGGGAAACCTTATCCTAGTAACGCTACAGATGCGGCTCTCTTTGTAGAATAGTTACAAGTGTTGAGACTTGCTACGGATGGTTTGATCTTGATCATTCATGTGGGGACATGCGAGCGGGGGCGTCTTATACAAAGAGTTTGTATAAGACCGGACCACGAAGTGTTAACGTCTCGTTATATAACGTCGTTCATCACAGAGACTTTACTTCGCTAGGATGACCATAGGTAACATGACCTCAATCCTGAGTGAGTTGGGAACTCATACCTTTGAGGGAGGTCTGTTGATTTGCATGGGTGCGAGTGGCATGATCGTTGACTCAAACCTATCACTTTAGGGATTCGTCTGATTTGGGAGTTGGGAACTCAGCTACACAAGATGGAATTCACTCTATCCCTGAACCAGGGGTAAGTAGATAGATTGCTCCCTTAAGGGTTGATCCCGGGGCGTGAACAATGTGATGCCACACACCTTTTCATGGCCCGAGAGGTGTCCACACATAGTAGGACTATGTTTTTATTGTTCATTAGAGGGATCGGTGGTACTTAAGGAGTTAGATATAACTACAGGGGAAAAATGGTAAATTGGCTCAGCTGTACTTACGAGCATCTGTGAAGGGTTATCGTACTGTTGATTGGTTATATCCGATGGACACAGAAATATATCTGTGTAGAGAAGAGTGCAGTTGTCGGTCATTAGTAGAATGTCTGGCAGTTAACAGATGGTAGATCACGTGGCTAAAGAGTTTAGTCAGCTATTCACGTATCATTGGAGCTTCGAGTCATAGGTCTATAAGGTCCCCTTGATAGCTCAATGGATTCAAGTTGAGAATCAGTTTTTGGGTCAGTTTGAAGTGTTTAAATTGACAAGAGGGAGTTTGATTATATATGATATGATTGAACTGGTTAATTATATATGATATGATTGACATTATGCATGAGATACATTATTTGGAGGATAATAATATAAATATGATTTATATCTAATGGAGAAGAAAAGAACTATGGTTAAATGTATTGCATAAGATGTGATATTAAACCACAAGTTAATGAATATAATATGATTATATTTATTATTTATTTTGGACAATTATAAAATAATTGTGCCGACGTTTTCTCTGTAACTGTGTGATAGTGGGAGGTTGCTTTCAGTTTTCGTAACTGAAGAATAAAATGAAAATCGTTTTTATTTTGCAAGAGATCATAGAATTTTGCTCACGAGTTGTATACTGCCTATCGCATAGCAAATCGAAAGCCTACATGATAGCTCAATGTTTCTACACGATCATATACACGCGCGCTTCTTTTTAAATGATCGCATTGGATTTGCTAAACGATCGTCTAGCTTTTTCCTAAATGATCGTGCGCCCGAGTGTTTACTAAACGATCGTCTATACGATCACGTCCTATTTACTAAACGATTGTGTACTACTTCTTAAACGATCACGCACCGTCTACACGATAGACATCAACCTTCTCTCATTTGCTTGGTCGTGGTATACGATCTTCTTTTCCTCTTTCCCTCTGCCAAATCCAACAAAGCCCACACTTCCTGGATTTTCACACCAAGAATACCGAAGGTTCTAAGTGGTGGTGTCCTCCCCATTGTTGTATTCGTGTGGAGGTTGTTTGTGGGTAGACGACTGTGATTTGGTGAACGAATTTTCTTGGACTGTCCCAGCGAGAGCGAGAGGAGCATTCCTTGGAGGAGAATGAGTTTTGGTGAAGAAGGGTTCTTCAACTGGTACGTATTCGTTCTCTTATTATTTAATTGTTAAAAGCATGCCGGTAATTTGTTATTTATTGAATATCTATTCTGTTAGATTGTAAATACAGTAATTCTATCATAATGAGTTTAGAATGATCTCGCTCAGAAGTACTCTTGTATAAGAGTTCCTTCAATTGGTATTAGAGCTAGGTTCTGATATTCCAAATTCATTGATGCAAAGAATTGTATTTACTTTCTTGGTGGGTAAAAGCATGTGTACTCTCTGTTTAAGCGTTAAATAGTTTGTGGATGTAGGATTAATGGAGTTTCTGGGATGAAGCCTTTGGGTTTTTAAATTCTTTTACATTTTGAAGTTAATTGTAAGGGCCCCTGCTTTTTTTGAGCGTATAACTGCTATCAAGTCTGTAATTTCCAAGTTGTTTGAGTCTGTGAGTCGTTCGTGAAGAAGCTTCAAGGCAAGGGTTACTGTTCCTAGAGGATGAAGACGATCAAGCGTTGGTCGGCTCATGTAAACAATGGGTAGACAATCATTGAGTCGGATACTCGGGAGCAGGTTAACGCGTGCGCACTAGACAAATGTGTAGCTCAGCAAGCTTCATCGCTTAGTTTCTAACTACACGATTATGGAGTAAATCATTTACTTAATTGCTTGTTAAGTGATCGTCTAGACGATTGGGCTTCAGAACTAAATTGTCGTCTAAACGATCGTTTAGAACTCGCGTGTTTTGTCTTGTGCTCTAAACGGTCAGGTACCTCATGCTTCATCGCATAGTTATTGGTACTCGATCGCCTGACTGCATTTACTAAACGATGGGACCTTCGTCCGACGGTTCAAGACCCGGTTCGCCTGTGAACCAGTTTGCTCGATGGAAAATGTAATAGATAGAGTTTAAGACCCTTATAAATTAACTTATGTAAAAGTATAGAAATATTTAAACAGAGGCAATTATCCCGAAACATCCATCAACAACATCCACAAACACTTAAAAGCATTGCAGATATTTAAAACCCACCAAGACTGTAAATGACATTCAATACATGAACGGAATTTGGAAATTAGAATAACTTGTCTCTGATACCAGTTGAAGGAACTTTAAATATAGAGGACCTTTGAGCGGAAGCAAATCGTCCCAAACTTCATTGTGAAAGAACTTAAACATTTACAATCATATTAAATAGATCATGCATTAATCAATAAATCACAACATACTTCTGGAAATAAATACAAAAGATCAAGAAAACAATACCTTTGAATAACTTTTCTTCAAGTGTTTCCCTCGATCAAACTCGAACGCAACGAACAAAAACTCGAACTCCCTCGAACACCAGCAATGAGTATCAACTTGATCCTTGAACAAATCCGAACACTACCACAAATTACCTTGGTAAGAGGGAACGAAGGCCCCTGGACCATGGGAGACTACCAGTTCTTGCTCCGGATGCTGAAGGAAGGAGGTTGTGTCAGCCAATACCAATATTCTTTATAAACGGACAAGCCCATCTCCAACTGAGACCACTCGACTGATCTCATCCACTTGAAAATTCGTGTAAAAGTTGGTAATTCGACTTTCTAATAAAGTCGTTGCGGTTGGTGGCCTCTTCCTCTTCGAGAGTTGCGGGTCTTTGCCGCTGCATGAGTGGTAGCTCACGACGCAGTTACAATCAAAAAACCCGGGAAAATGAAATGAAATTAGGTTTCCTTGATCATTCTGCCCTAAAACTAAGTTCCTATCGTTTTTCCCGGTAAAATGCGAGACCCTTTCGATCCTTCACTCTTGCGGCTTGAGAAATTGAAGAAGAAATTCGAAGTAGTGTACTGGCACACATTAACTTCACAACCCTTCGTGGGTTGGTCAGAAGTCCGTCTTGTTTGGTAAGACGGAATTTGACAAAGAAAAGAGAGTGCTGGCTGACTGGGCTTTTTCCTAGATCAAAGCGGATCAGCTCGCCTTCTTGTTATCCAAAAGTCGGTCGAATCGGGCGGCGGACCCCCCCTATTCGACGATCCATTGACGCTTCTGATGTTATCTTGCAGTTGGCATTAGGATCTCGAGAGCAAAAGGACATTCTATCTTCATCTGGGCTATTGACGGCTACCAACCGGAAAGAAAAAAGAATGAATGAAACTCGGTCGGCTCCTCAATTGATCATTCGATCCGGAACTCAAGTATTACAAGATTAGAGCTAAATTGGACTCGTCCTACTTTCTGGTTGGACAGCCCTTCCCCTCGGTGTGAGAATCCAAGAGTGGTGGGCTCTGGTTAATTTTGGATTAGAGGCAAGGATGAAACGATCGAGTAGGCGATGACAGTATCGTGTAGTAGATGGAAGCCTATCGTATGGACTCGATACTCGGTCGTTTAGAAAAGAGTACTATCATATAGTAAACTCGATCCCTATCATTTAGTCACTTGAAAGTCAATCTAATAACACGCGGGGACAATAGAAAACTATTTTCGTTTTATCCCTCAACTGCCACAAAAATGTGTAACCACCCATAAATGTCGGTTATTGAGAAAATAAATTTTAATTATCATATAATTAATAAATTATAAATAAATACAATAACTAACTTATCATATTATATTAATAACCTATAGTTTTAATATTGCATCATATGCAACATATAAACCATAGTTCTTTTTTCTATTTTATGGCATTTAATATAAATCATATTTATATTAGTTCCTCCAATCAAATAATAATGTATCAATACATTATATCAATTATATCATATATAATTAAATTAATTTAATTATATCATATATAATAAAATTCCCTCTTGCTAATTTGAACATTTCAAGCTAACCCAAAAACTGATTCTCAACTTGAATCCATTGAGCTACCGAGGGGACCTTATGGACCTGTAGCTTAAAGCTCCAACGGTACGTGAATAACTGACTACACTCTTTAATTAGATTATACACCATCCGTTAACTGTTGGGCACTCCACTAAAGACCGACAACTGCACTCTTTGTACTACAGATATAGTTCTATGTCCATTAGAAATAACCAATCAACAGTACGATGACCCTTCACAAATCGCCCATAAGTACAGTTGAGCCAAATTACCATTATTCCCTTGTAATTACATCTAACTCCTTAAGTATCACTAATTCCTCTAATAAACAATAAATCATAGTCCCACTATGACTAAACTCTTCTCGGGCCAAGCACCACATTGTTCAAGCCCCGGAATCAACCCTTCAGGGAGCAATTTATCTACTTACCCCTGCTTTGGGAAATGAGTGCATTCCATATTGTGTAGTTGTGTTCCCAACTCTTCAATCAGATGAATCCCTAAAATGGTAGGCTTGTTGAGTCGACGATTGGCCATTCTCACCCATGTAAATCAAAGAACCACCTTCATAAGCAGGAGTTCACAACTTACTCAGGATTAAGGCCATGTTATCTATGGTCATCCTAGTGAAATGAAAGTCTCAATTATGAACAGCGTTATATTACGAGACTAAACATTTCGTGGTTCAGTCTTATACAAACTCCTTTGTATAGAATATCCCTGTTTGCATGTCTAATACATGAATGATCAAGATCAGATCATTTTGTAGCACTTTACAACATTTGTAATACCTACAAAGCGGGTCATACTCGTAGTGTCACCAGGACAAGGTATCCCCCCTTATTCATATACTACAGACCATTTAGGTTATCACTTAAAACATGATGAACTTGTATGTCTCCATATACGTGTTTAAGTTACAATGATAACCATGGATCTTAGTTTATTGGTTTGTGGTTAATGCAACTAAAATATCAAATATTTCAGAGATTGAAGTGAATAAAATATCATATTTTATAAATCGCAAAAATGTTTATTCATACAAGTGTTTACAAACTATAGGACCCTACGAGATTTAAGGCATCAACCTCAGTAGTTGATGCCCTAAATCTCATGGGTCCTATAGTTTGTAATTGTAATGAACAAACGGTTTATTTAGTTGATAAAATCTGAGGTATTTTATTCAATATTTAGTAGCATTAACCCACAAAACCAATAAACTAACATCTGAGGTTATCTTACATGTATGTACAGACATAGAGGTAGATCATGTTTAAGTGATAACCTAAGTGGTTTGTAGCAGATGGACAAGGTTGGGTACCTTATCCTGGTGACATTATGAATACGACCCACTTTGTAGATGTTACAATTGTCGTAAAGTGCTACAAATGATTTGATACTGATCATTCATGTAAAGAAATGTGAGTGGGGGTGCTCTAAACAAAGGGGTTTGTATAATATCGAACCATGAAATGATTAGTCTCATTATATAATGTCATTAATAGTAGAGTCTTACATTTCATCAGGATAACCAAAGGTGACATGATCTGAATCCTGAATGAGTTGTGAACTTCTGCCTATGAAGGTGGTCCTTTGATTTGTATGGGTGAGAGTGGTCAGATCGCCGACTCAATAAGCCTACCATTTTGGAGTTTCGTCTGATTAAAAAGCTGGGAGCATACTACACAAGATAGAATTCACTCTTTCCCTAATATCGAAGTAAGTAGATAAATTGCTCTCTTAAGAGCTGATTCCAGGACTTGAACAATGTGGCTTCTGATGACGAAAAATTAGTTATCAATTACTTGACGACTAAAATTACGTGGACGTAATATGCGATGTATCTTCTTAATGGTCATGCGTTCCTATCATAAGTTTTCTTGCGCACACGCCCAGTATAACGCAAACGCAAGTTTCTCGAGTAATCCTAGGTCAAACTCAAGGACTTGTAGCTAGATGTATGCGGAAATGTGTGTGCAGCGATTGAATAAAAGAATGATGGAGGGGTTTTATGCTAACACTACTCCTACTCCTAACTAACAGACAACGCAATGAGAAGTATGAATGAGAGGTAGAGACATGACAATCGTTGACGCGCAATAAATGGATGGTAAATAGATAAAATGTGAGGATGTCTTCATTGCAACCCTTAAGAGTGACCGCAAGAGCAACCTCAGCCAACGCAAGCTATGCGATCATGCTACACACATTAGAGCCTAAATCTAGGACGTATGCGATGTGTATGCAAAAGGGTCGAGATAACCGCATACAGCCACCGTATCCTACTTCTTGGACGCGGCCATTGTTCTCTCCGTAGGGTGGATACGCTATGTATTAGAAAACGGAGCTTATTCCTAAGTCTCCATTCTTGCTTATACAAACCTAATCTAGCTCTCTCGAGCATTGATTCTAACCTAGCTCTTTCAAGTCTTAGGTTCTTTCTTTAGACTCTCTCTCGAGTAGCTCTAAAGGTGTGATGGACGCATACATAAGATAAGGTAACCACATAAACTTGGTTGACGCAAGATTATTCCTATCTCTAGTGAACAATAGCTTACATTGCTTAATGCGTCCAACCACTTACTTTCCTGGACAGTTGGTTGTTGCTGACTTTACTCATAGACAAGCGTTGCTACAGCTTCACACTAAGAAAATAAGGTTTTCTCACACACTCAAGCAACACACACCTGTCGGTGGTTTGCTACATGCTTTATATCTCTAATCCATATGATAAGTATGCGATACTCTAGCAATCTCACTAAGTGATGCAATGAAAGTTAAGGATGCTAAGTAAAGAAAGATGGAGATGGAATCGAAGGAAACACAGAAATGCATTGAACACATAATGTATTAAGAAAATGTATGAGAAAAGAAAAGAAAATGAAAGAACCAGCTGGAAGTAATGTCTTGCTTCCAGCGGATATGTGTCAAGGCTGCTGGTGGTGTCATGGATGGGTGGTGGAACTGACTCTCTCGAGATCTAGCTCCAGCGAAGTCTCCAGTCGTCATTCGGAAGGAATGAAGGAGATGAAGAACTCTCAAGCTTCCTTCTCACGCGTTAGTCTAGATCACAGGGATCCGCCCTAAGGAAAGCCTCAGGCGAAAAACCCTAGATGATTTAAACTTTTGCTCATCGGCTTCTATATATAGAGCTTGGATCGCCGATAGCATTAATGGATTGCTCTGATTCTGACATTCGCGGGTCGTTAGTCCTTTTTGAATCTCTACTGCTAACAGTGTGGTAGGTGAAATGTCAACATCATCTTTTGATTTTTCCGAGATATGCGTTGATGCATTCACTCCACCAACCTTGCGTTGATCCTCTATTATGCGTTATCGTGTAGCCGCAATCGTGCAGTGACCACATTCGCTTGATTACCGCAACTCTACACGATGATAGCAATCGCTTGACGATCGCAACTCCTATGCGATGGACATATGTGGTTGATCACCACAACACCCACGCATTGATCGTATGCATTTGCCTCTGCGATGGAGAGTTTCTCTGCATGTGGTAGTCTGGCTTCTGCATTACGTCACTCCTACATTTGCTACAAAAATAGATAATTAACGCATAATAATGGGTTAGCCGAGATTCTCAATGTTGAACGCCACAAACTCATTTCTTCATTGAATTCCTAACATAATTGTCGCATATTCTGCTTAACAGCCCTCATAATTCTACATAAAAGGCCTAAGATGACATGTATTTTTGCATGTCATCAGCTTCACACCCTCTCTTGGCCCAAGAAGGTTTTGGTCATAGTTGGACTATAACTTATTATCATTAGATGGATCAGTTGTACTTAAGAAGTTAGAAGTAACTACAAGGGCAAAACAAGAATTTTGGCCCAACTATACCTTACGAGCAATTTGTGAAGGGTCATCACACTATTAACTGGTTATATCCAATGGACAACAGAAATATATATGTAGTTCGAAGAATGTAGCTGTCGGTTTTTAGTGGAATGATCGGAAATTAATGGACGTTGAGTTAATTTAATTAAAGGAGTTTAATTAATTATTCAAGTACTATTGGAGCTTCAATCTACAAGTCCATAAGGTCCCTTCTGTAGCTAAACTGGGAATTATGAGAATTAATTTGGGTTAATTTGAATGGTTCAAATTAATTAAGGGAATTAATTATATATGATATAATTAATATAATATATTTGATATATTATAATATAAATTTTATTTTGAGAGGAAATAAATATTTAAATATGATTCAAATATTAATTATATGGATTATATTCATATAATTAATTTTAAATATAAATTTGATTTATATTAAATATCGTAAATGATTAAGAGAATTCAAACTATAGGTTATATTATATTTGATACAATATGAAAATTATAGGTTATATGTTATATTCGATAACACATATAGTTTAATATATATATATGATAAGTTGGTTATATATATATATATATAATTTTTATTATTAAATTAATTTAGGCGGGAGTTATAACTCCTTCCACTTTTTTCGCACTTCCCGCTCCCACTTACTATGAATATTCTCTCCATCCACCTTGACATTGACCTACCAAAACACTATCCTATAGGGGGACACTCCCACGGTGCTACGAGGTCGACTGTAGATCTTACGGTGTGGACTATATGAGAGAAACGTGAAAGGTTTAAATGAAGCATTATATGTTTCAAGTACCTCCACTGAATGTTCTACCTAGAGGTTCATTAACCTAGACAATCCGGCTACTAATTTTAGTCTAAGTCATCTTTTTAAGTCTGCTCATAAACAACTTTTGTCTATGAAATAAACAAGTTCAAGTAGTTACATTTAAACACTTTAATGGACTGTCCATAACTTGCATGCATGTATCAAATCTATCTAATTCACCTTTCTAGTAGGTTCCCAGATAGGGGTGTTACATTTCCGTCAACTTAAATAACCTAGCCTAGATAGAACCCGCCTTAGACAAAAGGTTCCTTATAGATAAATTTGCTACACATTAATCTTTTATTAGTCAATTTAATCATATTAAACTGATTAAAAGATTAAATCTTAAGGGTTACTAATCATATTAGAACCGTGATCTTAGGTCTATGTCATCCAAGTTTTAAACTTTTAAAACCATGAATTAAACCTAAGTGAGCATGCATGTCTTTCTTATTGCTTTTAGTTCTAATTTCTCTTTAACCTTTAAAAAGAAACAACTAAAACACATTGCACATAACTGAAAGAAATCTAACTCGAGATTTCCATGAGCAGCGGAAATAAGATCATTCCAAATTACAATCATAAATGAACGTTACAAATTACAGTCGTATAGAAACATACAGTATGCAATTAATACAGAAATTACAGCATGAAAAACTACAAATGAACAAGGAGAAAACTCTACGAAGATTTTTAGACTCGTCTCCATGCTCCTTGCTCACCAATGCTCGAACACAGCAACCTCGAACGTTCGAACAATACGACCGCTCCGCAGCACGAACACTGCGTACTCGTCCTCTACATTCGCCTTGGTCACGAACTCCTCAGCAACACGAACGGCCTCCACAAAACCTTAACGGTGTCGAGTTAAGTGTAACACCACCAAAAAGGTTACCTTGGTATTCTCGGTATGAGAATCCAGAGGGTGTGCTCTGTTCGGACTTAGGTTGAGGCGGACGAAGGAGGAAAGAACAACCATGTACACGATTGGGCAAGTGGGAGAAAACAGGAACCTATCGTATAGGTTGATGCCCAATCGTTTAGCTAAAACTAAGCGATCGTTTAGCTCATCGTTTAGCTTGGTGTCTGCCACCTACAAACACTACACGATCGTTTACTAAAACACGTTGTTGCTTAGTAAATCGATATTTACTTGACCAGCACTCGTGAGTTTCTTTTTGCGAGAGAAATCTCAAAAATAAATTTTTGCCAAAAGTTACTAAAATTAGGAAAACCATTTTCCTTTTATCTCACGATTACCATAAATCACCAATAACCATCCACTCAATTGGTGATTAGAGAAAAAGATTTAATTATCTAATAATTAAATATAAATGATAACCAACTTATCATACTATATTTATAACCTATAGTTTTATTATTTCATCTCATGAAACATATAAACCATAGTTCTTTTTCTATTTCATGGTACTTAATGTAATCTCATTTACATTAATACTCCACTAGATGTATCTCCTACATCATACCGATTATATCATATATAATCAAAATACTTCTTGTCAATTTGAACATTTCAAATCAACACCAAGAACTGATCCACAACTGAATCCATTGAGCTACCAGGGGGACCTTATAGACCTGTAGCTCAAAGCTCCAATAGTATGTGAATAACTGACTAAACTCTTTAATCACGGGATCCACTATCCGTTAACTGTCAGGCACTCCACCAAAGATCGACAGTTGAACTCTCCTTACCACAGATATATTATGTGTCCATCTTAACCAATCAGCAGTGCGACAACCCTTCACAGATCGCTTGTAAGTACAGCTGGGCCGATAACCGTTATGCCCCTGTAGTTACATTGCTTCTCGTTAAGTACCACTAATCCCTCTAATGAACATAAGTCATAGTCCTACTAATTACAAGTCTTCTCTTCCAAAGAAAGTTGTAGCCACTATGTTCAAGCCCCGGAATCAGCCCTTAAGGGAAAATCTCTCTACTTATCCCTGCTTTGGGAAAGGACTTAATTCCATCTTTGTGATTAAGTTCCAACTCTCAGATCAGACAAGTCCCCAAAAAGGTAGAGCATGTTGAGTTGGCAATCTGGCTACTCTCACCCATACTAATCAAAGGACTGCCCTTAAAGGCAAGAGTTTCCAAAACACTCCAGGTATTAATACGTGTCACCTATGGTCATTTAGGTGAGATGTAAGTCTCTAGTATCAACAGCGTTATATACAGAGTCTAGTCATCTCGTGGTCCAGGTCTTATACAAACTCTTTGTATATGATACCTCCGCTCGCACATCTCCACATGAATGGTCAGGAACTACCATCTGTAGTAGTTTACAACACTTGCAAACCTCTACAAAGCGGTTCGTATCCGTAGTGTCACCAGGATCAGATATCCTACATTAATTCTTATACTATATACCTATTTAGGTTATCACTTAAGGCATGATCCACTTGTATACCACATATACATGCTTAAGTTCACATAAGATAACCAAGGAGCTTTGTTTATTGGATATAAGTAAATGCCAAAATTAAATAACACTTATATTATTTATTAAACAATGTGTATCATTACAAAACAATGAGACTTCGGGAGAATTAAACGCTTATAAAGTAACCTATGTGTCATGCTTCATACAATGTCCGGTCATTACTATACATAACTTTTATATACATGAAATAACCAAGCAAACATGTTTTCCATACACCCTACTATAACAATTATAATATAAAGATGATGCATGCCAATGCTTTTTATGCATGCATAAATATAACTCTTATATTATATGATGCATGAGCATGCTCTTACATAATTTAAATCATGCTTCTCAAAATTATAACATTTATAATAAAGAGATGATGCATGACCAATGCATAACCTAAGGTGAAATTTTTCTATATGTTCATACCATATGACATATAATTAAACATACATCTCATGTATTAAACCAAAGATTAATGGACCAGGATGAACCTACACAAAACCGGAATGAAAAATTCTATCTATTATGTTTTTCCATTGAGCAAACCGGTTCACAAGCAAACTAGGTCTTGAACTATCGGGCGAAGCTCCATCGTTTAGTAAAAGCCTTCAAGTAAACGATCGCTTAGACAACAACAAGGTTGCGAAGTCTGATCGTCTAGACAATCGCTTAACACGCGAAAAGGTAAACGATTTGTCGTGCAATTACTCCACGATCGTATAGTCAGGAACTAAGCAATGAGGCTTGCTGAGCTATACGATCGTCTAGTGCGTGCACGCGTTAAACAATACTCGAGCATCCGATACTCAGCGATCTCCTACCTCATCGCTACACGACCCGATCAATGCTTGATCGTCTTCTTCCTCGAAGAACAGCAACCCTTGCTCCGAACTTCTTCACAAACGACTCAAACTCAAACTAACGTTGAAATTACAATCTCCATAGCAATTAATTATGCAAAAAAACGCAGGGGCCTTTACAATTAACTGAAAATGTAAAAGAATTAATCAAACCGAGGTTTCATCCCAGAAAACTCCATTAATCCACACATCCACAGGCGATTTAACAATTAAACAAATAGTAGATATGTTGCACCCACCGAGAATGTATATGCAATTCTTTGCAGCAATGAAATTGGAATATCAGAAATTGGCTCTGATACCAATTGAAGGAAGTCTTATACAAGAGTACCTATGAGCGGAAGTGGATCTTTCCAATTCATTGTGACAGAATTTCCACACATACATTCTAACATACAAATATGCATTGAAAAGTACTAAACTATTGGCATGCTTTTAAAAATAAATTACAAGAGATCGAGAACTTACCAGTTGAAGATTTTCTTCACAAATCTTGATCTCACCGTGAATGAACTCCTCACGCTCTTTCTCATCTAGCAGGCAATTGCCTAGCACTACCACGGTCGTCTACACGATCAGTAGCACACGAACACCAAGCGATGGGGACAACGCCACCACTCGAAGCCCTTAGTATTCTCATAGTGAGAATCCAAAGGATGAACTTTGATGGAACTGGTAGAGGGGAGGAGGAAAAGCAGTTATGTACTACGAACAAGCAAGTGGTAGAAATGAGAAGACTATCGTATAGTCAGGTGCTTGATCTTCTAGGTCGGGGTACACGATCGTGTAGTAATTGCTAAACGATTGTCTATCAAAAGGTAAGTGATTATTTAGTTATGCTCGACGCACTAAGCGATCGTCTAGTAAAAGTAAGTGATCGTTTAGAAAATCGTGGGCAATCATTTAGAAAGCACGGATGCGGTCATTTAGTAGATGGGGCTATCATATAGGCTTTCAACAACTAAGCGATACAAGGCTTTCACACCGTGAGCGAATTAGTGTGTCTTTTGCAAAATGAAAACAATTTTCATTTTATTCTTCAGTTACTAGAACTGAATTCAACTTTCCACTTTTTCACGAATCCGGAGAAAACTTCGGCCAATTATCTCATAACCGCCTAATTAGTAACATAATGAATATAATCATATTATATTCTTAACCTATAGTTTGATATCATATATCAACTATAGTTTTTTCTCCTCTACTTGATATAAATCATATTTATATCCAATTTCCTCCAAAATAATGTATCTCATACATTTATTCAATCATATCATATATAATTAACCAGTTCAATTATATCATATATATAAATGAACTCCCTCTTGTCAATTTGAACATTTCAAACTGACTCAAAAACTAATTCTCAACTTTTATCCAAGCTACCAAGGGGACCTTATGGACTTATGGCTCGAAGCTCCAATAGTATGTGAATAGCTGACTAAACCCTTTAGCCATGAGATCCATCATTCGTTAACTGCCAGGCATTCCACTAAAGACCGATAGCTGAACTCTTCTTACCACAGATGTATTTCTATGTCCATCAAATATAACCAATCATGAGTACGATAACTCTTCACAGATGCTAAGTACAGTTGGGCCAATTTACCATTTTGCCCCTGTAGTTACATCTTACTCCTTAAATACCATTGATCCCTTTAATGAACAATATAACACAGTCCAACTATGTGTAAATACCTCTCGGGCCATGAGAAGGTATGTGGCACTACATCGTTCAAGCCCTGGAATCAACCTTTAAGGGAGCTATCTATCTACTTACCTCGGGAAGGAGTGAATTCCATCTTGTGTAGCTAAGTTCCCAGCTCCCAAATCAGAGGAATCCCCAAAGTGATAGGTTTGAGTCAGTGGACTGGCCACTCGCACCCATGCAAATCAAAGGACCGCCCTCAATGGTAAGAGTTCCCAACTCACTCAGGATTGAGGTCATGTTACCTATTGTCATCCTAATGAAGTGGAGTCTCTGTCATGAATGGTGTTATATAACGAGACGTTAACACTTCGTGGTCAGGTCTTATACAAACTCTTTGTATAGGACACTCCCACTCGCATATCCCCTACACAAATGATCAGGATCAGACCATCTGTGACAAGTCACAACACTTGTAACTATCCCACAAAGCGGGCCGCATCCGTAACATTACCAGGATAAGTTTTCCCTCCTATATCCATATACTACAGACCATTTTGATTATCACTTAAGACATGATCCACTTATATGTCCACATACATGCTTAAGTTACATAAAGACAACTAGGGATTTTAGGTTTATTGGTTTGTGGTAAAACAAATAAAATAATCAAATGAGCAAAATCAAGAAGTGAAGTAAATATCATATATTATACATCACAAGCGTTCGTACAAACTGTTTACAAACTACAGGACATGAGACTTTAGGGCATCAACCCCAACACTACCATCGTCCTTCCTTCTCGACCACCCCTATATGCACTTCGACGTGGCGGCATTTTCTATCATTCATAGTCCATCCTCAATTAATTTCTCAGTGAAAGTAAATATTCTAATACCAACCTCAGAGAAAACAGACAAAGTCATGCACATACAAGTTTTAAAACATCTCAACTAGAAACATACCCGACGAGGACGAAGGATTCATAGTTGGCCATATGGGACACAAAACCAAGACTTACATCATAAGTCAGTCTACAAAACCTAAAACTTAGGCTCTGATACTATCAGTAACGACTCGACCTTTCAAGTACTCAGACAAGGACCATTACGACATAATGCACGTGTTCATTCAAACATTTTGACCGACATAATGTAAATACAGTGAAAACACAAATAACCATTATAAAATGAATTATTAATTTAATTATAAATTCAATAACCAAAACATTTAGTTAGGATCCCAAGTAAAACATTTACAAAGAAAATGACTCAAAGAAAATTAGTGAAAACATGTTATCTAACAACGTACTCAAATGAAAGGAACAAAAACCATTAAAAAAAACATAACATGTGCAGAAGCATTTTCTAATCCTTGTATGGCTTTATCACGGGTTCCATCTATCCCTCGCCAGTCTATTCTCGTCATTTCCTGAAAGAAAAACATAAAAGAGGAAAGGAAAATATAACAATACTCAATAAGTGACCACTCTCAGGCCCTCTAGGTTACCTGTTAGCTAGTTTATCTAGGCATCGATGTACACCCATATCATTTTAGCCGCAGTGATCCTGAAGGGGTCACCTATCAGTC
This sequence comes from Benincasa hispida, assembly GCF_009727055.1. Taxonomy (NCBI): domain Eukaryota; kingdom Viridiplantae; phylum Streptophyta; class Magnoliopsida; order Cucurbitales; family Cucurbitaceae; genus Benincasa; species Benincasa hispida. The sequence goes on along the minus strand of NC_052349.1, from coordinate 9,127,232 downwards.
ATAAACATGATCCCAAAAGAACACGCATCAGTGATAATGTGTAATCTGAAGGTACACCAATCAGTCATAAACATGAATCCGAAGGAACATGCATCAATCATAATGTGTAATCTGGAGGTCCACGATCAGTCATAAATGTGCACATATACATTCATATGTATACACCTGCCTAGATAATAAAAACTAACAAGAACCCCATAACTTAACATGTATTAGTTTTCATATAACTCTTGTGTTATATTTTACAGTCATTTATCTTAGGGGCAAAATTTTCAATATATCATCAGTCAACAACACATTCATCATGATCTAACAGTCCAATCTAATTAGTCAATGCCATTAAATCATGCAGTTCAATCAGCCATAAATTATAAGTCCAAACAATCTAGAATAATCAGTCAAGCCAGTCTTAATAGTCTCAAGAAATAATCCAAGTAATCTTAAGTAAACAGTCCAAGTGGTAGGGACGATTGATTCGAAGGCGAACCAGTAGAAAGTCACTTACCTTGATATTGAGTCCAAACCAACATCCAAACTTGGTTATCAGAACCAAAATAATCTTGACAAAAACTTGAATGGAATCCTACTACATAAACCCACACTTAAATCCAACCATTTACAGCTTTAATTCGTTTATGAATTCATTTAGACAAATTTTGAATAATCTTTATCTAATTGCGCGGATCCAAAAATCACTTTAAACTTTTCGAGAATAACACGTTCCAAAAAAAATTTCCCAAATTCAATCCCCAAACTCTACCGAACAGTGGCTTTAACCACCTCCAAACCTCGATTTCTAATTTGAAAATTGAAAACGAAACATGCTTAAAGCAAAAATTTGAATGGGTAAAGGAAATCTTCAAGAAAGACCCTCATAAACTATCAAATAAATCAATCCTTACCCCAAAACACTCATTCTGACAAGACTTGACGACTGGAAGAACCAAATCGACACGTGGCAATCCAAAGGCGCGAACAACAACCCACGAACTGGCAAACAAAACAGAACGGCCAACTGACAAACCAGACAAGGAGCAGTGCGGTTTGGTCATCAGACGACTCTATTGGGCGACACGTGAACGAAACTGCGAAAATGAGCGCGACTGATTGCAGGCGGCGAAGGCTAGGACGTTTGGATTTGGGCTAGAAAATTTGCAACGAGGCTGAGGAACTCCGGCGACATGTGACAATAACGCTCAACGAGGCTGATGACCGATGCACGGTTTGAAAAAACTCGATTGACGGTGTGCGGCTGGGACGCTAACAGCTAGGGCTTCAGATGTTGACGGCGTCAGGTGACCACTTCCCTTTAACAACGATGCTAGGTTTGAAGGGGGGAAGGGGGCTCTAGCCTATGAAGCACAAACACGAATACGACTACATGATACGGATACAATTGGATACAGCGATTCATCAATTTCTAAAAAACTAAGATACGGATACGTTGAAGGATACATCATTTTTTATATATTTCTAAAAAAATAAGGATACTGATACATTGAAGGTATATTTTCTCTTACTTAAAAAAAATAGGTTGCCTAGTTTTAGATTGAAAAAGATTATATGAGTTTTTTGTCTTTCTTCTTTAAAAAAAGTAAGCGTAAAAATAGATACATCAAGCCGTTAGTCAGATACGTATCTGAGAAGTATCTGGAAATATCAATAACTGATACGTGTATGATACGAATTCTTTGCCTCACATGAAGTATATGTGCTTCATAGACTTTAGCGTTAGAAACGAAAGGGAAGAAGAAATAAATATTCTTTTTACACGCAAACCGAGCGGGGGAGAAAGAAAAAGTAATTCTTTTCTTTTTCCTTCCTTTTCTTTTTCTTTTACCTCCAATTCAAATAACCAAACCCTCCCGCTTATAATTTTTCTTCTTCCTTTTTCCTCCTTTAATTCAAAATTCCTTCAAATTCCAAATCTTTTTCTAAATTAAATCCAAATAAAATCTTATCCAATAACTTAATATCCCTGATCTTTTCCACAATTCCCTTGCATATTAATTTAAATCTTCTAACTCGTAAATGAAATAAAATCAAAATATCTTAACAAACTAGTCCAATGTAATCCAAATTAAATCTCAATTAATCCAAAATAATTAAATTAAAATTAATTGGATAATTTTATTTAAATCCTGAATTCCAATCCATCCAAACAAACCAAAATAAAATAATGAAAATTTACATGATAAATTCAGGGTGTTACAAAATGTATTTGATAAGTACATGGTGTTTAATTGGTTTATGAATTTTAAAAGGTATTTATTAAGTTCTTGAAACTTTCAATTTTGTATTCAATAACTTATAAAAAATTTTATAAGTTGTAAAGAACAAAGTTGAGTAATAATTGGCATATATTTTACCTCTTTCGAAATCAGAGATTCATATCTCTCATGCTTTTTTTTTTTTACGGAAAATTGTCGATTTTGATCCATAAAGTTTTTTCCAATTCAAAAGTAACCTCATTTTTAAAATCTGCTTTTTTTTTTAACCTCTTTTCCATTTTTTCAGTCTTCAAGTGGAGGGACCCACCATGTGAAAATATCATTTGGTCGCTCAATAAATAACCATTCAATTGTCTTGAATATGAAATCACCCAACTTGCCTAACACATATATCATAAATTAAAAACTTCAATCTTCAATTTCATATTTTGTTTTAAGATAGAAATACTTTACGTGAGGATCCCAACTTTAGAGAATAATCCTTTTTTAGAGGATCAAAAGTTGAAGGGAACAATTTCTTTCCTTTTTAAGAGTTCTAAAAGAGGCAAGTATATTGAAAAGTAGTATTTTATTTTTTTATGTTGAAAAGTAGTCGTTTGTCTCATAAAGTTGAGTTCATAAGTAAGTATTTTGTCTCATGAAATAACTTCACAAGACAAATTTACAACATTACGAGACAAACAAGATAGTTTGTCACTTGTTATGGTATTTTTATATGGTGGATCCCTCCACTTAAAGACTAAAAAGATGGAAAAGAAGTAAAATAGTAGATTTTAAAAATGAGGTTACTTTTGAATTGAAAAAAATTGGGTCAAAATCGATAATTTTCCCTTTTTGACAATATATAGAGTGAGGGAATCGAACCTCTGGTTTTGAAATTGATAGTACAAATATTATATCAGTTGAATTATACTCATTTTGGTCTCGTTCCATTTGCTAATTCTAAAAAAAGAATTGATATTAATACAACAAAATAGTTGAAGGGGGAAAAGGGTATATATTAATGAAATAATGTATATGTATGTAATTGAATTGAATTATGTTTTTATGTAGCATGGATGGGATGGGTGGGACCCAAGCAATGCGCGTAGGGATTGAAAATCTTTGTGTTTGGTGTTGTTGGGTTATCTTTTCCATGAAAACGACTCGTTTTAGATAGGAAAAATGCTTTTGCATTTGCAACTCTTTGGCTTTATCGGATATGTACAATTTTTTTAATATATTAATCTCCTCTATGCTTCCTAAAACAACTTGCCTTCTTTTGTAAATGCAAAGAAGATTTCGACTTTGTTTAGATTTTAAAATAATTGTTCGCGACGTGTATTTTTAGAAAAAATAGTTGTAATATGAAGTAAATTAGTGTTTGGTAAGTTTTAGCCTTATATCTAAATAAATTGTTTAGAGTGTTTGATAAATTAAATATTCGATTATTATGTTTTAGATAGAATAACTATAAATAAAACTATTCTTAAGAAAATAATTTTTAAAAATGTTATATTTTGTTGATCTAGACTAGCGATCAGGTATTAAGGGAAATAAGTTTAACTTTTAAAAAATAATAATAATAAATAAGCAACATGGTATGATTTTTTTAAAAAAAAAATGTTGGATTAAATGTATAAAAAAAATTAGGATATAAAATACATCTTACTTTTGAAGGAAAAATTAAAAATTTAATAAAAAGGTGGAATCTAATTCGACAAAAATTTAAAAGCTAGTCAGAAGTTTTAAAAGCGATTTTAATGGATTTTCCAATCTATTTTACCGAACATAAGAATGATTAATATTCTTTAAAGGGCTCTTTTAACCCTCTCAAAATAAATGCACCATCAATCTTCAAATGCTAAAGGCAAGATAAGTTTTTTTTTTTTTTTTTAACACTGTCTTTTGCCTTAAACCTTTAGATATGGAGAACTAGAAGAATTTGAAAGGCCCCCAGTTATTAGGAGGTATATGAGAAAAAGAAAGAGAAATGGAGAATGAATTGTAAATGGTTTCGATCATTGCAAAAGAAATATTAGTTAATTAGGGGTAATAACATACTAGAAGTAGGCCTGAGGGGAAAGATTCGTTTTGTTAGATTGGAGGGAGAGGCTATATTTAGGCTGTGCAGGGAGAGGGATACATTATCTTTTTGCATTGTATTGAGTAAAGATCAGAGAGCTTGTAAGGGGAAGGGGTCTCAGCTTCCTTGGCAATTTTGCCTAAATAGTGAATATATAAACCAAGTTCTATCATTTTCGTATCGGAGTCGTCATTCCTCAAAGGATAGTGAAAAAAAAATGGAGGCTCAAATATCAGCAATTGAAGAACAACTTACATTGCTACAAGTGGGAATGGAGACCAGGATAGATCAACGGTTTGTGGAGTTGTAGCAGCTAACGGAGAACTCCATGGCAGCACGATTTGAAGCTATGGGGGAGACTATGGAACAAAAGATGTTATCGGCACTTGAGGCATGGTCAAGGAGAGGAGGCACAAGCGAGGACAGAAATAGATCCCCATCATCTAGATGCACAATAACTGATAAGGGTAAACAACCAACAAAGAAGAAAGTTAAACGGGTGGGGAGCACATCTGGGAAGGAGAAGAGAGAGGTACCTTTGTTTGATATGCGATTAAAAAAGCTTGAAATCTCGATTTTCAAAGGTAAAGTAGGGGAGGACCCATTTATCTAGTTTCATCGAGTGGAGGATATTTTGTGTTTAATCGATTGTCAGAGAAAGATAAAAATCGATGCAATGGTGCTTTGCTTGGAAGGGGAGGCACTGGAATGGCATTATTGGGAAGAAGAAAGAATGCTAATGGACACATGGGCAAAATTTAAGGAGCAATTGTTGTTTTGCAGACGAAGGAGAAGGACTGTCAAGCATAGTTCCTTAATCTGAAACAAAAAGGGATGGTAAGGGCTTATCGGCGTAAGTTTGAACAGTTATCTGAACCTCTGAAGGATTTTATCGATGAAACTTTAGAGAGCAAATTTGTAAATGGGCTCAAGAAGGATATCCAAGTTGAAATAAGGATGTTTAAATTGGTGAGCCTCAAAGAGAAAATGCGAAAGGCCCAACTAATTGAAGACACTGAGGAAGCCCGACAAAAGAAATAGAGGGGGGGGGGGAGGAAGAAGCCCAAGCACGCCTAATAAGTCACTAGGATTAAATTCGTCACCAGCTCAGACAAGCCCGAGCTTGACAATAACTCGGACTATTCCCCTTAACCCTGTTTGTAGCTCAGCAATGTCATCAAACTGAAGGAACTCGTTTTACAGAGAATCTATGAGCGGAAGCGAATCGTCCAAATCCCATTTCAATTGAAAATAAACGTTTACAATAAACGATACAGATTATGCATCAAAATATAAAATTACAGCATGTTTTCTAATAAGAAACAACATTCAAGTAATATACCTTTGAAGAACTCTTCTTCACGAAAATCCCTCGAACTTTCACGAACACTTCGAACAAGCACGAACTTTCCTCGAACAAATAGCAACCAAAACACTCGAATCAAAAGTGAATGACAACTTCATTTGATGACCTTGGTATTCTCGGGGTGAAAATCCAGGAGTGGTAGGCTCTGGCTATTTTGGTTAGGAGGGAGTTTGAAGTTTGGAGAAGGAAGATAATTAAGGAAGAAACTCTCTATCGCATAGAAAGTTCTTCAATTGTGTAGTTCAATGAGACTATCGTATAGGCACTAAGTAAATCATGTAGATTGTTCATAAAAGTGTACTCTCTTTTGGAATAATAAAATCATATTTTATTTATTCCATTTTGCCATAAAAACTAATTAACCTCCCACTAAGGTGGTTAAAGAGAAAAAGGGAATAATTATCCAAATAATTAATAATATAAATAAATATAATAACTAACTTATCATATTATATTTATAACCTATAGTTTTAATATGCATCATATACAATATATAAACCATAGTTCTTTTTCTCTATTTTATGAAATTTAATATAAATCATATTTATATTAAATTTAACAACTATGAATCTCATTCATAGATAATATATTTGAATCATATTCAAATATTTGTTCCTCCAATTAAACTATAATGTATCAAATACATTATGACAATTATATCATATATAATTTAATTAATTTAATTGTATCATATATAATTAAATTTCCTCTTATTAATTTGAACATTTCAAATTAAGCCAAAAACTGATTCTCAACTAAATCCTTTTGAGCTACCAAGGGGACCTTATGAACCTGTAGCTTGAAACTCCAATGGTACGTGAATAATTAATTAAACTCTTTAATCACATTATCCACCATCCATTAACGGTCGGACACTTCACTAAAGATTGACAGCTACACTCTTCGCACTACAGATATATTTTTGTGTCCATTAAATATAACCAATAAACAGTATGATGACCCTTCACAAATTGCTCGTAAGTACAGTTGGGCCAAATTACCATTTTGTTCCTATAGTTACATCTAACTCCTTAAGTACCACTGATCCCTCTAATGAACAATAGATCATAATCCCACTATGATTAAACCCCTTTCGGGCCAAGAGAAGGTGTGGCGCCACATTGTTCAAGACCCAAAATCAACTCTTAAGAGAGCAATTTCTCTACTTACCCCTGCTTCAAAGAAGAATTGAATTTCATCTTGTGTAGCTGAGTTCACAACTCCCCAACCAGACGAATCCCCAAAATGGTAGACTTGTTGAGTCAGCAACCTAGATACTCTCACCCATACAAATCAAAGGACCACCCTCATAGGCAGAAGTTCACAACTCACTCAGGATTAAGGTCATGTTACCTATGGTCATCCTAGTGAAATGAAAGTCTCTATTATGAACGGCGTTATATAATGAGACTAAGCATTTCGTGGTCCAATCTTATACAAACTTCTTTGTATAGAATATCCCCGCTCGTATGTCTAATACATGAATGATTACTATCAGAACATTGGTAGCACTTTACAACATTTGTAACACCTACAAAGTGGGTCATACTCGTAGTGTCACCAGAATAAGGTACCCAACCTTATCCATATACTACAGACCATTTAGGTTATCACTTAAACATGATCCACTTGTATGTCTTCACATACATGTTTAAGTTACAACGATAACCTTGAATGTTAGTTTATTGGTTTGTGGTTAATGCAAATAAAATATCATATATTTCATAGACAAAGTGAACAAAATATTAAATATTATTAATCACATAAAAGTTTGTTCATACAAGGTTTACAAACTATAGGACCCTACGAGATTTAGGGCATCAACCCCAACACAAACACAGTGACCATATGTGACATGAATGGGAAATCGTTCACTACGGGATCGTTCCAACGGTTGTCGGATAGCGAAATGAAAAGTCAGAGGGATAAAGGCCTATGTTAGCACTGTGATGAAAATTATAGTGCGGGTCATCGATGCAAAAAGAAGGAACTAAACCTTGATCTACAATGATGAGGAAGAAAGGGAAAGCACAATCGAAGCAATCGAGGGATCGGCCGCGGAAAAGGAAATGCCTCTGACGACATTAGAGACATTGGTTCTTGAACCGACGAAAGCTAAGTCACCTGAATTATCCCTCAACTCGTTGGTTAGCTTAGACTCTCCAAAAACAATGAAACTAATAAGCGCGTTAGGCAAGAGGGACGTGGTAGTTCTAATTGATAGTAGAGAATCTCACAACTTTATTGATGAAGCATTGGTGAATTCACTCAATTGCCCCCGGTTTGCAACTTTGAGTTATGGCATTATGTTGGGCACAGGGAAGTAAGTTCAAACAAACGGAAACTGCAAAGGTATGATCCTCAGTCTCCCTAATCTAACCGTCTTTAATGATTTTTTCCCTTTGCCTTTGGAGAGTGCTGATTTGATTTTGGGGTTCAGTGATTAATGACGTTGGATTGTGTTGAATGCGATTGGTGTTGGGATTGGTGTCCTAATTCTCCCAGAGTCTCATAGTTTGTAAACTTTGTACACATTGTTATGAATAAAATAAGAGTTATTTTATTTGCATTTACTCATATCCAATAAACAAAGATCTATGGTTATTGTATATAAACTTAAGCATGTATATGAGATATACAAGTGGATCATGCCTTAAGTAATAACCTAAAAGGTCTAGTATAAGGATAAAGAAGGGATACCTTAACCTGGTGACACTACGGATACGACCCGCTTTATAGAGGTTTACATGTATTGTGAAGTACTACAGATGGTCTGATCCTGACCATTCATGTGGAGACATGCGAGCGGGGGTGTCCTATACAAAGAGTTTATATAAGACCAGACCACGAGATGATTAGTCTCTTTATATAACGTCGTTGATACTTGAGACTTACATCTCACTAAAACGACCATAGGTAACATGACCTTAATCCTGAGTGTTTTGGGAACTCTTGCCTTTGAGAGCAATCCTTTGATTAGTATGGGTGAGAGTGGCCAGATTGCCAACTCAACAAGCCTAACTTTTTGCGAATTTTTCTGATTAGGGAGTTATGAACTCAGTTACACAAGATGGAATTCACTCCTTCCCTGAAGCAAGGATAAGTAGATAGATTGCTCCCTTAAGAGTTGATTCCGGGTCTTGAACATAGTGGTCATATCCTCTCTTTGAAAGAGAGGACCCAGTCATAGTAAGACTATGACTTATTATTCATTAGAGAAATCAGTGGTACTTAAGGAGTTAGATGTAACTACAGGAGCAAAATTGTAAGTTGGCCTAGCTATACTTACGAGCGATCTATGAAGGGTTATCGCACTGTTGATTGGTTGATATGGACACAGAAATATATCTGTAGTGAGAAGAGTGCAGCTGTCAATCTTTAGTGGAGTGCTCGACACTTAACGAATGTTGGATTCTATGACTAAAGAGTTTAGTCAGTTATTCACGTACCGTTGGAGCTTCAAGCTACAGGTTCATAAGGTCCCCTTGGTAGATCAATAGATTCAAGTTGAGAATCAGTTCTTGGAGTTAGTTTTAAGTGTTCAAATTAACAAGAGGAAATTCAATTAAATATGATATAATTGGTGTAATGTATGAGATACATCAAGTGGAGGATTAATGTAAATATGATTTACATTAAGTATCATAAAATAGAAAAAGAACTATGGTTGGTATGTTTCATGAGATGAAATATTAAAACTATAGGTTATAAATATAATATGGTAAGTTGGTTATCATATTTATTTATAATATATTAATTATATGATAATTAATTTCTTTTTCTCTAATAACCGATTGAGGTGGAGGTTATTGGTGGTTTATGGTAACCGTAAGATAAAAGAAAAATTGTTTTCCTAAATTTAGTGAGTTTCCACTTTTGGAAATAACTCACGGATAAGCTATCAAGTGAAAGTGTTTCACTAAGCGATAGCTAACAGACTAAACGATCGTGGAGCTTTGTACGATAGTTCATTAGCTGATCGTAGCTAAACAATTGAGTGGTTAAGTCTATACGATAGGTTGCCATTTACTAAACGATCGAGCACATCGTCTATACAATAGACAGCTTCCTATTTCTCACTTGCTCGATTGTCGACACGATCGTTGTCCTCTAGTCACTTCCTCAAGCCAAGTTCATACAAAGCCCACAACTCCTGGATTCTCACACCGAGAATACCAAGGTAACCATCGTGGTGGTGTCCTCACTCACTTCGTGAATCGAGTGTGACTCGATTGGTTTCGTGGAGGTTGTGTTCATGTTGGTGATCGTGTTGTTCCAGTCGTTGCGTTCGAGCGTTGCAGTTCTTGGGCGCTTGGAGATTGATCGAGGGATTCGTAAAGAATGTTTCTTCAAAGGTGTGCATACTCTATCCCTTGATACTCTTATAAGCATGCTGTAATTTCTAGTTTTTCATGACCTGTTAGTTTTCGTTCTTAGACTGTAATTGATTGTGTTCATTCGAATGGAATTTGGAACGATCTTTCCACTGCTCATGGAAATCCTCATGTTTGATTTCCTTCAATTGGGGCACCTCGGAAATGGAATTCCAAGTCGATGAGTAGAGAGTCCATCTAAAGGGCGATCGAAGCTTAGTAAAGTCTCAAATATCTCTGAAGTCGATGATGAAATGTGTCAAAGAAGAGGGGCAAAGAGTACTACTTGAATTAAATATGGTGAAAGTCCTCGACGACCAGAGCAACTGAGAAAATATTGAAAGTTTTTTGGAAATTCAAGAAGTATTGCAACAATTCCAATCCATATTTAATTCGTTTGAGGGTTTTCTGTCGTTAAGACATCATAACCATGTCGTTGAACTAAAGTTAAGTGAAGGACTTGTGAATGTAAGACCATATCGTTACCCACAATTCTAAAAAGATGAGATTGAACAGTTGGTGGAGGAGATGTTAGCAGCAGGAATAACACAGCCAAGCACTAGCCCTTTTTCTAGCTTCGTTCTCTTAGTTCAAAAAAATGATGGAAGTTGGCAGTTCTGGATTGATTATCGAGCCCTTAATTAAGTGACAATCCCTGATAATTTTCCGATCCCTGTGGTGAACGAATTGTTGGATGAGTTAGTGATAGAGTTAAGAAACATGCAACGGAAGAAAACAGGATCATTAAGCATTCTAATTCATTAATTTTGGCTTTAAATTCAACGTGCTCATAAACTATAAAGTGGGTTTCAAATATACCTTTGAAGATATTCTTTTTCAAGCTTGATTCAGCTGCAATCTCCTTGATTTCTACTCGCGAACTACCACAATGTCTTCCCTACTATCCTTTTGGTGCCTTAGATTGATTTGTGGGACTCAAAAAAACTTGGATTAAGGGAATAAGGAGAAAAGATTTTTAGTTTTTGACAATATGAAGAACACTTTCTTCAAAACGAATTTTCAGCCAAAATGCAACCTTTACAAGCCCATTTCCACTCAGATTCTCAAGTTTACAATTGTATGATCATCATGCAAATTCAATTGTTGCATGAATTCCAACAGCTACTTGGAATTTGACTTAATTTGGTTAATGTTTTGGTGAATAACCTACTTGGTTAGAAGTGTGAAAACCCCACTTTTGAGTTTTTCTATTTTTCTTCTTAATTTCAAAATCAAATCTTAATTTCAGTTTTTAATTTTATAATTAAAACTGAAATTATATTAGTTTTATAAAAATTAATTCAAAATTAATTTTTCTAATCAAATTAATAATTAGTAATTAATTGAACAATTTAATTAATTCTAATTAATTTAATATCAAATATTAAATTAATTAATCACCAATTCCACTACCAACATGAATCCCTATTCATGAATTTAATATTTAAATCATTAAATATTAATTGATTCTCCAATTTTGTATAATTCCAAAATTAAACGTGTAATTATATCACATATAATTACTAATTCCCTTAATTCTAATTTGAACGTTTCAAATAAACTTATCATGCTACTCTAAGGCTAATCGTGAGCTAGTAGGGGGACCTCGTGGACCTATAGATCATGGGCTCCAACGATCCGATATTAATTGGCTAAAACTTTTTACACCGAATTAACCTTCATTCATTAACTACTAGGTCACTCCACTAAAGCTCAGAGTTGCATTCTTTTCACTGTAGATATATTGTGTCCACTCGATATAACCATGATTAGTAAGTTAAACCTTCACAGTTTGTTCGTAATAATGGTTGGGTCAAAAGGTTGTTCTACTCCTGAGATTACCCTTGTTCCTTAAGTCAACTGATCCTCTAATGAACAATATGTATGTGATCTGATTATCAAACCGAGTCCCTCTCAGACCAATGAGAGGGTGGGGCCCCTTGTTCAAGACCCGGAGTCAGCACTTAAGGGAACAGCCTCTCTACTATCCCTAAAGCGAATAGGAGTGAATTCTATCTTGCATTCTATGTCCCCAGCTATCTACCCGGTCTTATCCCTAAAATGAGAGGTTTATTGAGTCGGCGCTGTTGAGCCAACCCTCACCCATGCAAATCTAAGGATAATCCTAAATAAACAGGAGTTCATAGTTAGCTCAGGATTCAGGTTAAGTTACTTGGGTCATCGTTGTTAGTCAGTCATAAACAGTAAACAACATTATAAAGTAAAAGTGACTTATTTCGTGGTCCAATCTTGTGCAAACTCATTGCACAAGATGCCCCCACTCCTTATGTCATCACATGTACGAATTAGGATCACTTCATCTGTAGCACTTTACAACTCCTTGTAACAACTACAGAGTGGGTCGCATCCGACAGTGTCACAAGAATAAGGCACCCAACCTTATTCATATACTATAGATCATTTTGCAATTCAATATTGGGCCTCAACGCTCAACCTTACGCTCATCGTGCACCCCATCGTCTAACGCTTAGCACCTATTGCTAGAGCCTATGGGGCTGATACAATATTGAACCCAATAATGTTGTTATTGAATATATGAATTACTTGGAATTTCCTCTTATTAATTTGAACACTTCAAATCAACCCCAAAATCTGATTCTCAACTTGAACCCATTGAGCTACCAAGGGGACCTTATGGACCTGTAGTTTGAAACTCCAATGGTATGTGAATAGTTGACTAAACTCTTTAGTCACGAGATCCACCATCTATTAACTGTCGAGCACTCCACTAAAGACCGATAGCTGCACTCTTCTCACTATAGATATATTTCTGTGTCCATATTAACCAATCAACAGTGCGATAACTTTTCACAAATCGCTCGTAAGTACAGCTAGGCCAATTTACCATTTTTCCTCTGTTGTTACATCTAACTTCTTAAGTACCACTGATTTCTCTAATGAACAATAAGTCATAGTCCTACTATGACTAAGTCCTCTCTTTCAAAGAGAGGGTGTGGCCACTATGTTCAAGACTCGGAATCAACCATTAAGGGAGCAATCTATCTACTTACCCCTGCTTCGAGAAAGGAGTAAATTCCATCTTGTGTAACTGAGTTCCCAGCTCCCCAATCAGACAAATCCCCAAAAAGGTAGGTTTGTTGAATTGGCAATCTAGCCACTCTCACCTATACTAATCAAAGGACTGTCCTCATAGGCAGGAGTTCCCAAAACACTCAGGATTAAAATCACGTCACCTATGGTCGTTTTAGTAAAATGTAAGTCTCAATTATCAATGGCGTTATATAAAGAGACGAATCATCTCGTGGTCCGGTCTTATACAAACTCCTTGTATAGGACACCTCCGCTCGCATGTCTCAACATGAATGGTCAAGATCAAACCATTTTTAGCACGTTACAACACTTGCAACTATCTACAAAGCGGTTCGTATCCGTAGTGTCACCAGGATAAGATATCCCTCCTTTATCCTTATACTACAGACCATTTAGGTTATTACTTAAGGCATGATCCACTTGTATGTCTCACATGCATGTTTAAGTTTATATGAAACAACCATGGATCTTAGTTTATTGGATATGAGTAAATGCAAATAAAATAACTCTTATTTTATTAATAACAATGTGTACAAATTGTTTACAAACTACGAGACTCTGGGAGAATTAGGACACCAATCCCAACAAAAATACACTCATTTTGCTCCATTGAAACACCCATATATAGCCACCATGGTAGTTGCGATATTCCTCAAGAAGATCGTGCGACTTCATATGATACCAAAGAGTATCATATCTGACAGAGGTAAGGTGTTTACAATCCTATTATAGGAGCAATTGTTTCGATTGATGGACACACAACTTAAGAGAAGCACCACCTACCACCCTCAAATCGACGACCAAACAAAGGTAGTGAATCCGGGATTAAAAGCATACCTACGGTATTTCGTAATGGACTCGCTGACCAAGTGGTCTCAATAGTTAGCATGGGTTGCATACAACTATAACACATCTTACCATAATTCATAAAGAAATCCCCTTACGAAATAGTTTATGGCAGGCCAATGCCAAAATTGGTGGCATATGAAGTAGGAACAGTCGTGGTAGGAACAGTTGATGGCATTTTAAAGGAGTGTGATGAAATGTTGAAGGAGTCGAAGGCTACTTTAGAACGCACACAACAAAGGATGAAGTCTTTAGCATATGCTAAACGGCGAGAGGTGGAGTTTGTCGTTACAGATTGGATATATATTAAGTTTCAACCTTATAGATATAGCACACTGGGCATCCACAAACATCCAAAGCTTGCATCTCGATTTATTAAAGCCTTTTCAGATTATTGAACGTATTGGTCTAGTGGCCTATAAATTGAAGCTACCAACCGATATCAATATTCATCCGGTCTTTCATGTATCCCGACTACATAAGGAAATTTGTTCTGTTTTGTCAAAACTTACAACTCCTTCCCTGTTGCAATTTGTTCTGTTCAAGGACTTCAATCCGCTGTATCTTAAATTTTCCTTTGCTTCTTCTTAGAAGACTTATTCATGGTCGGTGGCTGCAATTCCTCTTCCTTTGCTGGAAACCGCTCTTTTCCATCTTTCTTCGCCATCTTACCACCACCAGATTGCAACTGAAGCTGCTTTGATTTCATTTTAATTGATTTAACCAATGACGATAGCTCGTACTTCTCTTTCTTTGACGAATCTCCCTCAATCTTAACAGGGGCATCACCATTCACCTCGTCTTCCCCAGACACTGCAGGTTGTTTTGTGGAAGACTTGCCATGCTGACTTTTTGTTGACTGATATCCGTCGCCCTTTTGCTGCTTCAATGCCACTTGACGAACATAAGCGGCACTCCTGAAAATATCTCAGATTAATGGGAAAACTCCACAAGAATATAAATGGATGAAGCATATTCCCCCGATAGGTTCATATGAGGTGTGAGAAAGATATAGTGAGTGCAATCGTCATATATCTGGAATTTGGAAATAAATTGATGTTTCTAATCTTAAGTATTTCATAGTTTTCAGTAGTATTAGAGATACCTTTTGAACTGAGGGTCAGTCGGATCTAAAGCAAAGAGAGGTGAATTGAAGAGTGCTGAAAACCGCGGATCATCATAATCAACTGTGGGTATTTTGTCTTCGGCAATATCTTCCTTCCCCTTTTTCCTCTTATGTTTCAAATTGTATCCTTTGATACCAGTATCAACGCCCTCATCATCAGCAAGTAGCAACTCGAGCTCCGCTCTGCTTGCTTCCACTGACCCGTCCACACCAACATGTTCCCTATCTTTAATACTTTTTGTTCGATCCTTCATGCTTTCTTTGACTGGAGGCTCTTCAACGAAAAAGTCATCCACTTCGTCAACTTCTCTATCAGTGTCACTGTTTTCATCATCTGATGAGTGTGCGGATTTGTTTTTTGCAGCCATCCTTTTCTCGCGTTTTTTCCTCAGATGAGCCTCCCATAATGTCTCAGATATCTTATCCTTCTTTTCCAGGATGCGCTTGCTTATATCTTCTAAGCCAGTATTGAAAGTCACTTCCATATCCTGACCACCATCCTGCTCGCCATCTTCATCAGATTGAAGTAAGGCACGGTACTTATCGCCTTTCTTACGCTTTTTGTCTGTTCGCTCTCCGTCATCACTCTCGTCATCACTATCACTTTCATCAGACGCCAGAAATTCCTTGAGCTCCAAATCGGCCAGCTAAATAAGTGAAAATATTGTCAGTAGAGGAATTGGACATATAACACAAAATGCTTTTGAAAAATTGCATAGAATCATTGTGTCACCGAGCATAAACCTGATCCGCATTGAATTTTCGTTTCAAGGCCTTCACTCTTTGGGGTTCATCCTCATCCCATGAAAGATGGATTTTACTATGCTGCAGGGCTGGGGTATGGAAATTCAAAACTTCATAACATGATGGTGCCTGATATACAAAGGATGAGAAGCCATTAGTTTCTTCCTATTACCTTCCCACACCATATACTGAACACTATATGGTGTGCAATTACAAAAGGAAGGAAAGGATTTAAGCCAAGAACAAGTAACAAAAATCATATCGAGTAAATCCAAGAAAATTAACTATGACGATAAACAACTATAAGAAAAAAATGGTTAATGAGACATTAACAACATTTTATGCAACAAGTTCTAGTGATCGGTTAACTCTTTGATTTGTTGATCCTTCCCTCTTTCCCTCCTTCCCCCATAGAGTAACCTTCTGATATAAATCATTTAGTATGTTGGCTTCAGGTTCTCTGTTTCATGTATTTTAATTTCTGTTTTAACCTTTACTCTATTTTTTATGTTTTTATCTTGGTTAATGGTTAAGTTATTGCCTAGTTTGGTACCCGTTAGTTAAGGAACAAAGGCTGGTTCAAAGCCTTTTAAGTAGGGGTCCTAAGTTGTAAGAGCTATTACTTTTCACAGAATTATACAATCATTGTTTCAAATTAGTTTACACTACCTTCCAATGAAAGCAAACACAATCGCTATATAAATCCTAGCAAGCTACTTAAACCTGGACACTAATCTTCTCTAAACTTTCTCAATCAGTGTTCCTTTGGTTACTTTGAAGCTCTCATAATATTAGGTCTGTCCCAACCATGGCCAATGGAGCCAAGCCTCAGAATTCAAGCCACATTAAGAGTGAATACATGACTCCAACTTCAATCGTTTATACTGAAATGAATCTTGAATTCCATACTCACTGATAAATATGTTTACCTAAAATTTTGTCATGTTGAATTCATATTTCAATTTTCTTACCTAAAATTTTGTCATGTTGGATTCATAATTACATTTTCATTCTTTTGTAAAGGCAAAGAAGATTCAATCATCAAATGCTAAAGGTATAATGAGTTTTTTTTTCAAACCATGCCTTTTGCCTTAAACCTCAGGATAGAACTAAACTGCTATTCATATCAAATAAAACTTAGCCATAAGTTATGGCACGACTAACTAGTTTTTCGCATTTTGTTTTGCTTTTGCATGTGTTTGAAAATTAGTCTAGAGTATATGACATCTTCAATATTTTTCATCTAAAAAATGGTAATTTCAATATCAAATTATTAAATTCAATACTGCAAAATTACTTGTGTCAAGGAGGGCAAGTACATTAAATGATCAATACACAAACCTCTGTAGCAATGTCCCTTGGAGGGTGTTCAAATTTCATCGAGTCGGGAATAAATCTCAAGTCAAGAATATTTGATGACCTTTCAAACTCCACTCCATCACATGTTTTATAAAGGTAATCAGCAGTCGCAATAGAATCACATTCCACCACAGCAAAATAGTACCTGTACACAGATGGCACAAAGTGCTATGATTAAAAGATAGACGGAGAGTTATATACAGCACACATCTTTTTCTACTAAGACCAGACTAAACCCGATGGTGAAATCAAGAAAACAAACAGTTTTTATTAAATGGGCAATGCATTTTTTAATTCTCACGAGTCATGACTAACATAACTCTAAAAGTAAAACAACTAATTAGGCAGAATTTGCAGCTTGCTGCTGCAAATATTTGTGATCCAAAAATGACTAAAATTGTGTCTTCATATATCATATGGAGAAAAAATCCCCACATCCACTTAAGGAATATACTTCCGTGCCTTCTACCATTTCTTCATGAGAGAGAATCCAGAAAATTCAATAGTTACAACATCCTTTTAGCACTACACTGTACATCTTAAACAAAATATAGATTCTAACATTTATAAACAGAGGCACCAAAATAAAATACCTTAGCCTACTCATTTCATAAGCTCGCAATTTCTCATTGTCCATCTCTTCGCCATCATCATCATCCTCATCATTTTTCTCTTGTTCGTCATCAAACAGTCCAACTGGACCATGCAATTCTTCTTCTTTCATACGTTGAAGCCCAAACTCAGATGGATAAACTGCCACAGACAATATTTGCCCACCTTTTGGAAGAAATGAACTTAGTACCACATACAAATCAACAGCCTACAAAACATGATTTAACTGAGTCAAGCACAGATTAGGAGCAGCTATAGAATATCATTATCACAGGTCTGCGGAAGTGTGTGTAAAGCTGCAAATAAGTAAGAGAGATGGACTATTCACATTTAAAAAGGTAAGGCTAGTACATATCCAAGCATTGTGAATTGGGTCAAGCCTTATACAATAAAACAGCTATTACTTTTCTTTACATTGACAAGTGATTGAGGATACACTTTCTTTCTTCTTTTAATGAGAAACAGAAACATATATTCAAAGAAGATCAATAGAGAACAACCCAAGGGCAGGGATTGAGACCACCCTCCCCCCAGTAGCTATTGAATAAGAGTCTTCCCATTGTTAAAAATAATAGAAAGGCTGAAATTACAAAAAAAAATTGGTGCAATTTGTGCACCACCAAAAAGCTGTATGCTGAACAGTCCAAAAAGAATCAAAAGAAACAAACTTATCTTCAACAGTTACTGTTCCTTTCTTTCCAAATGCACCACAAAAGGGATCTAGAAGCGCATCTCCAAAGCACCTTCCCTCTAGCACAAAAGGCTCTACTATTGAGCCCATCAATCATCCAATCATCAATTTTGTTTGGGAGGCAGCAGTCAAGACCAAACGTTCTATAAACAGGAGGGACCACCCCTTAGAGATAAAGTCACACTACAAACACAAGTGATCAAGGGACTCTTCACCTTTCAAACAGAGACAGCAGATAGAAGGACTGAGGGAGGATTGTTGGAGCTTCCTTTGAAGTTTTTCGAGAGTATTAAGGCTTCTATAAGCAAGGGACCAAAGGAAGTACTTCACTTTCTTTAGAATTTTAAGCTTCCAAACAACTCTCACCAAAGGAAAATTGGAGGAGGTGCTCTTCGCGATGTTAAAAAAGGTAGCCTGTGTAGTGAACTTTCCAGAGACCTCTAAGTTCCACTTGAGGCTATCACAACCACTCTGAGGAGCCCAAGAGTACAGAATTTCCAAAATGGCAATCAAATCGCCCATCTCTCTCTCTCTCTCGAGGATGATCCTTCTAAGGCCCAAAAGTCCAAGATCGACTAGTAAAATTCAGACAATCCACCACAACGGTGTCCTTTTTCAGGGAGAGAGAAAAGATGTTAGGGAATTTTTGTGCCAGGAGCTGATCATCACACCAACTATCCTTCCAAAACCGAATAGCTCTCCCATCACCCATGATGAAGTCTGTGAATTTAAAAAACAAATCTTTATGTTTAAGAATTCCTGTCCACAGCCTCCAATTTCTTCCCATTTTAGGCATGTTTGTAACCCAACCAGAATGATCCAAGCCATAAATAGCCACAATAAAGCGCCTCCAGAGAGCATCCTGTTCATGACAAAAGCAGTAGAGCCATTTCATGAGAAGAGTAATGTTTTTTTGACGAAGAGACCCGATACCAAGGTCACCATAAATAGTAGGGAGGGAGCTAGAGTTCCAATTGACAAGGTGGGATGCAGGGTTACAAGGACCTCCATTCCAAACAAAGTCTCTAATGGTCTTTTCTACGCTATTTATAACTTTGACCGGGGCTTGCAAAAGAGAGAAAAATTAACAAGGGAGACTATTGGTAGGACTCATGGTGTGAAGGAAGCTTGGAGAAATCTTGAGGAGCGGTTTAAATCGAAAGTGGACAAATGGAGAGGAATATCTCTCTCGAAAGGTGGTGGTTGAGGATACTTTCTAAATATAAAATGACGTTTCGGTGAAGGAAACAAGACAAACAAGAATCACAAAGGAACACTCGAAAGATAACTGAAATCTAATAGACCACAATGTTAATGCACGAACAAGTAATGATAGAAAAAAAATATATATATAGGACTCTGAAAACCCAAGGACACGATTGTACAACCTATAAAATAGATCATGTTCAAGAAAGGTGGTGACTTTTTTTCTTTTTTTTTTTTTTTTTTGATAAGACAGAAAAGATGTAGGACAATAAAAATTAAAACGATTTCAAAGGGCATCAGAATGGACACTATTTCAGCCATCCAATACAGACTTCGCTATTCCTCTTGACTACTCTACAATATGAACCAAATGGTCCAAATCCATATAATCTATCCCCTTGACTACAATAACATTTTCATTCAGGGAACAGCACCTTAATGAGGAACCAAATCAAAATATTGTGCACATTAACTTCGTAAATGCAGACATAATCCATTTAGCCTCTCCTTGCTCAGCTTTCCCATCTGTTACAAGATTTTCTATCAATTCTTTGTACACCATTAAGGTTTGAATCTATTGTTTTAGGTACATTGAAAAAAATGGAGAACTAACTGATGATTCAACATGGGGTTAGAAATTATAATGTAATTAAGAACACAATTCAAGTAACAATTTGGACTTGGCTAAGATGAATAATTGACAAGATAAACACTACCCAAGAAGGCTATTGGTCCATTTTTGACAAAAGTTACACTGCTTGAAGCTACAAATTCATTTTAAAAGAATGTTCATCAACAGCATACCTTCACATGCCTCCAATCCAAGTTAACAACTGCAAGCCTGTGAGTTTCCTTGTCAATTTCTGGAATATTTTCCACCTGCCAATACAAGAATATGTCAAAACATGAAAGATTGCAGCCAATTTCACACAAGCAACAATACAAAAAATAACCCAATATAAGAATGCATTCAGAACGCACCGGCAATTCAGGTGTTTCATCGTCATAAATATCATCAAGATCACCTTCATCTGTTTCAGTCGTATAGTTAGATTCTTCAGTTTCTACATCATCATCATCCTCCGACTCTGGCTCCTCCAACTCACTACTTGAATCAAGTTTCTCTAATCTCTGATTCTTTTTCTCTACCTCGACATCACTACCAACCGTGTCACTGTCATCCTCTTCTACCTCCACACCATCCTCATTGCCATCCTCATCCCTTTCACTTTTCTCTTCAAGTTTATAATAATGACGTAATGAATTCTCCGACTTACCCTTCTTAACCCTGCCTCGCTTGTCCAATGGAGCCGACGACGAAGAGAACCTCTTATCTACGAACATCTGGTCGAATCGTGAATCAATAACAAACTTTGCTTTATGCTTGGGGACATTCTGAAACCTAGGATCAGAATGCAGGGATGAGAACCGAGCATCAGTGATAATTTTCTTCTTGGCTCGATCATGGTTGATGCCAGTATGCTCCGAGGCTAAAGACGGAACATTTTTCTCATCTTTGGTCTTGTTACTCTTCTTATTCTTCTTCTTCGAGTTGCTCAAGTTTCCGGAGCGCATGATGACGACCTACGATCCTACCGATGAAAGGCGGTGGATCGGAGTGCAACTGGTGATATGCAGTGATAATCGTAGATGATGGAGTTTAGGCTTCTAAACCTTATCTGTGTGGACGTTGGGTTATGGTAACCTGAGATGATCAAGATTTTCGTTAACCATTTACCATTCCAAATCAGTAGCTTGACCATAATTCCCTAATTAGCCTATATTCTTAAGCGTGGGTTACATGCCTATACATTCCATTCGTACTTTCAGTTTAATTGTAATAAACTTAGAATAGATTACATGGAAAATTAAATAAAAATTTTAAAAAAATCAAGAAAAGACCCACAGTTAAATCACTTCAAACTTTTCGAAAACAGCACATTCCAAAAAAAAATGCGCAAATTCGATCCCCAAACTCTACCGAATAGCGCTTCAGGCAAAAACTTGAATGGGTGAAGGAGATCTTCTCACATAAACTATCAAATAAATCAGTCCTTACCCCAAAACACACATATCTGACAAGACCCAGCGACTGGAAGAACCAGACAGACACGTGGCTATCCAAAGGCGCGAACAACAACCCACGAACTGGCGAACAAAACGGAGCGGCCGACTGACAAACCAGATGAGGAGCGGCGCGGTTTGGTCGTGTAACGGCTCTGTCGGGGGACGCGCGGATGATTGCAGGCGGCGAGGGTTGGGACGCTCAGACAGAAAACGCGCAACGAGGCTGAGGAACTCCGGCGGCGCGCGACAACAACGTCGGCGAGGTTGACGACCGACGCGCGGCTTGAAGAAACTTGACTGAAAGTGTGCGGCTGAGACGTTGACAGCTAGGGCTTCGGATGTCGGCGGCGTCAGGCAACCACTTCCCTTCGGCAACGGCAGGTTTGAAGGGAGGAGGGGGCTCTAGCGTTGGAAACGAAAGGGAAGAAGAAATAAATATTTTTTTTGCGAGTAATTCTTTTCTTTTTCCTTCTTTTTTTTTTCCTTTACTTTCGATTCAAATAACTAAACCCTTCGTTTTTTTTTCTCCTTTAATTCCAAATTCCTTCCAATTCTAAATCTTTTTCTAAATTAAATCCAAATTCCTTCCAATTCTAAATCTTTTTCTAAATTAAATCCAAATAAAATCTTATTCCATAACTCAATGTTACTAATCTTTTTCAGATTCCCTATCAAATTAATTTAAATCTTCCAATTCATAGATGAAATAAAATCAAAATATCTTTGATACATACTTATTTTAATTCTAATAAACTTGGAATAGATTACATAGAAAATAAAATTAAAAAAATCAACAAAAGACCTCAATATTTTTTTTAAGAATAGGTGATATTATTATACAACAACGAGAGGGTCTCACAGTTCGCGATAAGGCATCAAAGCAACAAAGCACAAGTAAAAATAGGGTAACAAAACCAAAACAAAGCCAATAAGATAAAGAACATAACAAAACCAACACATAAACGCAAACTCGCAAACCACCAAGGAGAAAGCCAAAGAAAAGAACCCAAAACCCCACAAACTAGTGACAATAGCAAAACAAAAGAACAACGTAAAGTTCAAAAAGAAAAAAAAATCTGTAAATACACTAGATAAGAACCCGAAAGCAGCACGAGCATGAACAGTAGAGATCATAAGGTGAACCAGTGTTGACACCAACCTCGATCGACCTCCATGCAGCCGCCGATTACGCTCCTACCAGATGCAGTATATGGAAGCACACCAGAAAACTCGGAACAACTTACTACGCACCCCCTTACTAGACCCCACTCGGCACAACCAACTCAACTCTACATCCCAACCCGCCACCCGATGCGACGAACCCAACCGATGCAACACCCCAGACCACACTTCTCTCTCAAACCCACAATCAAAAAATAAATGATCTCGCGACTCTACACCTCCCCCATACAGAAGGCACCCCCTGACAACACACCCCAACTCCTCAACCAATCCTGCGTACTCAACCTGTCCCTCACAGCTAACCACGCATAGAAGGAGTGACGCGGAATACCACCCCCGCCCACAAAATACCAGACCAAGACACCCTAGGACGACGAGGATGCAAATTCTCCCATGCACTAGCGATAGAAAACCGACCACTAGCATCCAACACCCAACCCAATAATCCCCCCCCCCTCACCCTAGGCCCTACTGCATGAATAAGACCCCAAATCTCAGGAAGCTCCCAAGACACCGTGGGCCACCTCCAACCTCTCTCACCATCCATGATCTCCAACAATCGCGCCTCCAAATTACTCCCTGCATCATAAACCACCGTAGACCCGTATGAATCCAACATCGCGCTCTCCGACAGCCAAGGATCCCACCAAACAAAACAAGACCGAACATTGTCGACCATCAAACGAACTAGGTATGTGAATCTATTTCTACTTCGCAAAATAGCCCTCAAGCACCAAGACCTCCTAATCTCACTCTGAACAGCCCAAAAGACCGCCCACGCAAAACATACGCCTCTATCCATGCTACCATAATGATCTCGATTTAATTAAGAGAAGTCATAGCAGCTTCATAATAGCAGCCTGGTTCTAAGAGACCACATGCTTCACACCCAACCCTCCTTCTCCCGATGGCAAGCACACCTTATGCCACGCCACCCATATACCACCCCGACTCACCGCACTACCCTTCCATAAATAACTACGTAGTAGACGATCAACCTCATGAGTTACACACGCAGGCAACACGAAGATGCTACACCAAAAGTCCTGAAAGAATTGTAAAACAGACCTAACAAGCTGCAACCTCCTAGCAAAGGAGAGGGACCGCACTACCCAACTTCTAATACGAGTTATAATCCTCTGTATCAAAGGCGCACAATCCACATCCCTCAACCGACCCGCCAATAAAGGTAAACCCAGATACCTAACAGTCAGCGAACCAAGAGAGAAAACCATAAACGCAGCTAGTTCCTCCGCCTCCCCAGACTCTACACCCCCAACAAACATGGAACTCTTCCCAACATTTGCAACTAACCCAAACAGCCCTGCAAAATCTGCCAGGACCTGCCTCACAAACTCCAAAGAATCTCTCTCAACTGTACAGAAAATCATCAAATCGTCTGCAAAAGCTAAACGAGTCAACCCCACACGCTCACACCGATCATGAAACATAAATCATATAGAAGGTTTATTCAACAAACTAGACACCTTCATCACCATCACAAACAAAAAAGGAGACAATGGATCCCCCTACCTCAACCCTTTCCTACCAGGAAAAAAACCCTTCAAGGGAACCATTAATCATCACAGAAAACTTAGGCGAAGTAACATAAGCTCTCACCCAACTAACAAACTGAAGGGGCATACCTATAGCCAACAGCACACCAAACAGAAAATCCCAATTGATCGAATCATACGCTTCTGAAGGTCTACCTTCAACACACAATGTGGCTTCCCTCTGCCCTTCTTATAGCCCCCTACAAGCTCTTGACATAATAAAATGTTATCGAAAATTGACCTACCCAAAACAAATGCAGATTGGTTGCAACTGATGAAAGCATGCAACCACAATCGTAATCTCTCAGCTAAGATCCTCGAGATACACTTATACACAATATTGCAACAAGAAATAGGACGAAACTCCTCCATACGTTCAGCTCCTCGCCTCTTTGGGAGAAGAGTAATAGCAGTAGAATTAACTCCACCAAGCAGGTAACATGTCTAAAAAAAAATTCAACACAACGTCACAGAAGTCATCCCTAACCACACTTCAAGCAGCTCTGTAAAAATCCACCGAAAACCCATCAGACCCAAGAGCCTTCCCAGACTTCATCGATAATAAAGCCTTCTGAATCTCCTCTCGACTCACTAGCCGACTAAGTGCCTCCACCCCCTCCTTGGACCAGCTGAACTACACAATATCCCCAATTCGGGCAGTAAGATCCCTATACCCTACAGGCTAAAACCCTAAACAACCCCAAAAGAATTCTACTGCCACCCATGCCATTCTATCATGCACCGTCTAGCTAGTCCCCTCAGCATCCACAACCGTAAATAAACCACTGCAACTAAGACGAGAATAAACACAACGATGAAAAAAGTTGTGTTCATATCACCTAACTTCAGCCACCTCACCCTGGCCTTTTTTCGGAGCGACGCCTCCTCCAATCTCGCCACTAACCAGAACAACTCAGTGGCCCGAGCCACCTCCGCAATACCGACTCTAAAGTAGGATCCCTTTCTACCTCAGCCTGAGCAACCTCCATAACCTGCCTAGCCGCCCACACCTCATTAGCTAACACAAAGATACGCCTACCAAACGATGCACAAAAAACCCGTTTCACTGCCTTCAAATTTCGCACAAAGCTAACCATATGAGACACATTCTCATACCTTCTCCACACTAACCTGTTAGTATCAATAAAACCTTCAGCCTCTGCCCAATGAGAAAAATAACGAAACGTAGGAGGCGGCCTACTCCTTGTCTCCCCTATAAAAACCAAAAGAAGGCTATGATCAGAAATCCCCCACTGACCAACCCTAACCTTTAAATACAGAAAAACTACCTTCCATGCCTTATTAGACAAGCATCGATCCAACCGGTGCAAGATACCATTCCCCTGAAGTTTACCAGTCCAAGTAAACCAATTACCTGTCACACCCAACTCAACCAGATCCACCTCCAATAACGCCCCATCAAATTCTTCCATCTCCCTCAAGCTAAGGCAACCACTAAAATCCTCTGAACTACTACAAATAGCATTAAAATCCCCCAAAACAACTTCAGGAAGCTGCCACATAACACACACATCACTCAACTGAGACCATAAGTTCCTCCTCTCGCTTACGTGATTAAAGGCATACATAGCATCAATATGTACCTTAGCACTAGATACAATATCCACTAAGGTTCCATAAATGAACTGCTCCTCACTGACATCAATAGAAAAATCATAGACACTCTTATGCCACATCACCCATATCCTCCCAACTCCCCACACACTATAGCTACACACACAACTCCAAGCATCACCAAACCTACCCATTATCATACCAAAATTCTCGCGACAAACTCTTATTTCAAGCAAATAACATAAAGTAACAGAGGATGAAGCCAGAAAGTCTGCCACCACCCTACACTTAACAAGGTCATTCAACCCCCAAACTTTTCAGGAACACCAAATCATGAACTTTGCAAGAAATCACACCTACCACCTCCCACTGGGCCTTTGCTCGAACTTCCGAACATCCCATCCATAACAGACAACGGATCATGATCTTCCTGCATAGTGTCAATGCCAACGAGTCTCCCCCTCATCACCCAAAACATCAAACTGATTACAATCATCAACATGCTTTACAAACCCCATAATTCCAGGGGACCCATAAACTACTCTACTTCTCAGGGTGCCGAACCCGGTGACCCACTACTACCCCTATGCCCTACACCTCCTCTATCACAGTCTACGACGACTAACCATAGTAACCTCGTCAACTCTCCTCGCGCCCTTATTCCCATCCACTAGACTAACTCCCTTCGCACTAATACCCAAATCCCGCCCCTTTCTCACACTCTCAATTCCCCCATTCTCTCCAAACACCCTCATTAACTGCCACAATACATAAACTCTTGACCCTGTTCCACACATCTGTTTCTCACACACAGCCCTATTATGCCTAAAGAACCACAATAAGTACATAGAATGTCCAATTTCCCCACGGGGATAGGGATTCCCTGATTAGGCGGGAATGGGAGAAGGAGTGGGGAAAAAATTTTCCGTGAGCTAAATGGGGATGGGAACGGGGAATGCATTTCCCATCTCCGACCCCACCCCGTTCCCCGTCCTCGTCCAATTAGCTTTTACATATTTATTTAGTAATGGTTATCTAATGTTATGTTGTTATTATTATTATTATATAAATATTACATTTAAATTTAAAATTTGATTATTTATTGGAAACATAATGAATATGTTTAAATTGAATGTTTAAATTTAGATTATATATGTGATTTATCTTTCTACTAAAAATAATTAATTAGCTTTTTTAGGCCAAAATTTGAGTTAATTTATCTTTAATTCAAATTGTCATATAAAACTAACCATAATAAACAATTTATGTATAAAGTTAATTATTTAAATAAAATTTGCTCACATTAGCGATTTAAATTAATTAGCTTTTTACAAAAAAAAAAAAAAAAAAAAAAGAGTAACGGGGAAAAATTCCCGCAGGATGGGGAATGGTATCCCTAGCCCCATGGACATCTCTACAAATCCACCTACGAGGTTCCCACTCATACACTACTGGAATATAATAAACTTCTGGCCCCACATTCTAACAATGACTGAATGAGGCATTAACGAATCACCATCCACCTGAACACAAACCCTCGCATACGATAACCGCCGCCACTCTCTTGTTGCAAAATCAAAGGGACAGATTTACCCATGACATTAGCTAACACTATTAAACCCTATCCGTCCACAACTCCAGGGAACACGCTCCATTATAATCCAATTAGGAACAGAATTAAAAACAAGGTTAAGAACAATACCTGGGGACCACTGTCGTAATAAGATGGGCTTGCCACCCAAGTGCCACGGACCATTCTCCAGCACTCAATCCCATGACTCTACCTTCTTAAATTTAAAGATATTTAAACCATTCTCCAACAGCTAATAATTGGTATCTCTACACGTCCCCAAATTCTCTGAATAAGTCAACAAATAACAGAATAGGAGTTTGGCATCCACAAACTGACCAACCAAAGATTTCTCCCACAAACAAACACCTTTATCAATAATCTCCTCACAAGGTTCGACAATAACTTTATCATTTTCAACCACGGGAAATGAACTCTAAATTACCCCTCAACTTAGACCCAAAAAAGCGGCCCATGAATTCCCCCCTTCACGCCGGAACCCGAACCACCAGAACCACACCCCCTCCTCTCCCTCACAAAAAACCCGTGTGTCCACTGAACGACCCTCACTTCCATAAAGCCCAACCCGTGAAACCTCTTCACTGTCGACTTCTGCCCCCTCCTCCGAACCTCCCAACTCCGACCCAGCACCACGCGACACCGACGCCCCCACGCCTTTCGACCCCAGCTCCCCTTGCACCAATCCACTCCCTTCACTCAGCCTCAGCCCACTCCCAACATTCTGCTTACCCTGCTCCCTCAAGGCCCAACCCACACCCCTCACAACCCGGTTTTCATCCGGGCCTCCAACACCCTCAAGGCTCCCAGACATCCTTCACTTCCTGGGCCCCAACTCCACACGAGCCCAAACTTCCCTGCCCAACAACTGACCCAATACTCAGCCCACCCGGTTCATCCCCCATAATTCGAATTTCTTCCAGTTCTAAGTCAGACGATAGAGGCTTCTTCAACCCAACACTCCTCATACCGGACCCTTCACCTTCCTCAGAACGACCGTTAGACAACCCAAAATCCTTCACCTCCAAAGAACGAGCACCCAATCCCAAATCGATCTCCAGTCTAAGCAGATGAAAGGGTTGACGAGCAACTCGACCTCCATTCTTCTCCCTCAGTCTTAAAGGCGACCGCTTCCACACCATCGTCACCAACTTTCACCGTGGATAAACCCACACCTCAAAACCTCAAATCTATTAATGCCCGAACCTCATATCAAAGCCGTAACTGAAAATGTACCAGCAGACCACCTTACTGTCACCGTCTGCCAACACCTCAGATCTAAAATCGGCTGCCAAACCTCATCCAACAAATCGTAGAAATTAACAAACAAAACCTCAGTGAACTGCTTAATCACCGTCACTGTCTCAAACCTCGAACGAATCGGCTGACAAAACCTCACCGTCTGCCAACAAAACGGTCGCTTAAGAACAAATGAACAAACCCAGACAACCCAGTCGGCGAAACCCATGGACACTTCGAAACGAACCCAGAACCCAAAAACCCAGTCGCAAAAACCGCAGAAGACGACCGGCAGAAGCCCACCCCAGCGAAGACGCCCGACGTTGACTGAAAGCGGCGGCCCACGACGGTAAACCCCAAAGGAGTTCCAAAATTCCAAAAGACCCCAATATATTATAGCGTACAATAGACATAATTTTAAGCATGTTAAAAAAACCTAATCATCTGACCAATCTGGACTACCCAACCCAAATCATAAGAGTTGGGTTGGGTTATATTTTATTTTTGGGTTGGATTGGGTTAAAAGATATTAAAAAATTAAATTTCAGGTTGGGTCTCGGGTTACCCCGACTAGGGTCGAGTTGACCCAACTCGACCCGACTATATATATATAAGAATATGACAATCAAAATTCAAAAAAAAAAAAAAAAAGATGACCCACCCAAACCAACCCAACAATTTTTTGTTGAGTCAGGTTGGGTTGGCCCTTCAAAAATAAACCGATAGGGTTCGTTTAAAACGAATCCGAATTTTCAAGTTGGTCTATAAAATGCCTCCAAGCTGGCCCATGTACGACATCACACACGAGAAGATATGCATATACATAAATATTTTAACAACAATCCACATTTATTCATGTTAATATTGTGGTATGTAAACTGGATTTTGATATTTCACCTATAGGATGTATGGATACAAATAAACTTGATGGTTTAGAATGGTAAGAGTAATCTAAAGATGAACATTGCAAAGAAGGGTTTCAGTATAATAAAAAACGACATCGAAGAACAAAAGAGGGATAATATTGTCAGCTTGCCTCACAGTGGAGTTTTAAGGTTTGAATCAAGTTTGAAGGAACCTAGAGCGTTGAACTCTGAAAACTTATTCTCGCGAACTTTGGTAGCCTCATCGCGGGTAGCTCGCGTCTCTAATATTCGATGGTTGGTGGAAGGAGAATAGTGTCTCTGATAGCCAACAGTAAAGCTTGAACAAAGCCTCGGGGGAACAACGGTGGAGTAGGGTAAAAAACTTGTTGTAGGTGAGTGGCGAAGTAAGGCTGCGATGCTGCAATAAAAAGAAAGAGATGGGAGAAATAGAGAATTATAAGGGGTTTGAGAGGAACAAAAGTGAAAGGCCTTGCGCCTTAGTTTTTTTTAAGAAGCACTTGAGGGGTGTTTTTTTAGAAGAACTTTTGGGACGTTTGGGACGAAAAGTTGGTTATTACAGCCTTGTTATTATAGCCCAACTATAATACTAGGGTTTGAGAAATAAATAGTAAACACAGTAACAATGAATAAAAAATGATGAAGGTAAAATAGTAAAACTGTAGGATTTTGAAATAATGTTAACGGTAGTTAATTGAGGAATACAAGATGTTTATATAAAAATATTTTAAATAAAAAATATTAGGATTTATTTTTATTTGTTATTTTAAATAAAAATATTTATATGTATCTATACTATCTATATTTTTATACTAATAAAATGGATTATAATGATACAAATTTCAAATATTCATTTTGTCCTTATATTTTTAGTAAATTCTTATGTGTGTATCGATTCAAAAGACAACAGAGGTGACATTTCTAACAAAAAATTTTCCAAAATAGAAAAATAAGGAAAAATGTTTACACAAATATCAAAATTTAATCATTTACTCCTCCTCTTCATCTCCTTTCCTTTTCCTTTAAATCTTATTCTTCTTTTTTCTACTCTATTTATAGTTTTGTGGCTAGTTTAAAAATGTTAATTAAAACGACAATGATAATAACTAGAATGATGATCATTGACAATGGAAGACCAAGTGATAGAACATTATCATTATCTATTACATATAGACACTTATAGTTATTGTCTATCAGTAATAAACAAACAGTAATAAACTACTATCATTTGTCTATCAATAGATAATGATTTTGTTTAT
The DNA here is from genome assembly GCF_009727055.1 of Benincasa hispida. Lineage (NCBI taxonomy): Eukaryota > Viridiplantae > Streptophyta > Magnoliopsida > Cucurbitales > Cucurbitaceae > Benincasa > Benincasa hispida. The sequence continues at coordinate 9,096,191 of NC_052349.1, read as the reverse complement.
AATTTTGTTACCATCAATTATACACTAGATGTTGTTATTGAATGAGTTTATGATGACTTTGAGTGGTGCAAGATAGGCTAACACCTTGGATAGGTAATGCCGCAAACAAGAGAATGGAAGGTATCTTTTTCGAAATCATGCCTTAAGTTACTTAATTATTTATTAATTAATAGGGTTTTCAAAAGCAATAGTCGATGATGGTAATCAATAATTAATATGCACTACTTTATGAAACGTTTCGGCCCATAGGTACCGGGGAATTTTGCTTGCATCAATTTTTAATAGTTTAAGTAGTGTACCTTTGGTGAAGCAAATATTTAGTCAGTGAGATCGGATTATGAGTTATTAAGTCATAAAATGAATAAAAATTCACATTCGATCTTATTGACAGAGTACATTGGGCATCCACAAACATCTAAAGCTCGCATCTCGATTTATTGGTCCTTTTAAGATTATTGAACATATTGGTATAGTGGCTTATAAATTGAAGCTGTCAACCAATATCAATATTCATCCCGTCTTTCATGTAGCTATGTAAGACAATTGGTTCTGTTTTGCCAAGACTTACAACTCCTCCTATGTTGCAATCTGGTGGATTAATGACCATACGACCAACCTCCGTTTTGGGCATCGACAAAATCGAAGCTACTGTGGTATCTTATACCGATTTTGAGGTGCTCATCCAATGGGATGGGATGTCATCTGACGATGCTACATGGAAAAATGGATTGCATGTTATCGGACAATTCCTAGATTTTCACCTAGAGGACAATGTGATTTTTTTGGGGTGGGTAGTGATAGGCCCCGGTTGTTAGGAGGTATATGAGAAAAATAAAGAGATTGGAAGTGGGCCTAAGGAGGGGCTATATTTAGGTTGTGTGGGGGGATAGATTTTCTTTTTGCTTTGTATTGGGTAAAGCTTAGAAAGCTTGTAGGGGGGTCTCGACTTCCTTGATAATTTTGTCTAAATAGTGAATATATAAACCGAGTTATATCAAAATTCCGCAAATCAAGCTTACCTATAAGCCATTATAAGACCAACTAGTTCGGCAAATTCAATGTCAAAATATTTAATGCAATACTACAAAATTACTTGAAATTAATGTCAAAGAGGACAAATACGTGATCAATATACAAACCTTTGTAGCAATATCCCTTAGAGGGTGTTCAAATTTCATTTGAGTCTTGAATAAATCTCAAATTGCATCGCTAAAAAAGTAAAAATCATGTCTTCTAAAGAAAATCTCAACTCTTAGTTACCTTTTGAAATTAAGAAAACTCATTGGCTTTGAACATAAGAATCAAAGAGTCAACAAGATGGAATTACCATGTTGAAGCAACAACCATACAACAAAACAACTTATTGTTCAATATGCTGAAAGAAACCAACCATATGAAAGGGTTAAACAATTGTTTCATTTTGTACTATTAATTGATCTTCAATGCCAACAACCATGATGAAAAATATTTGAATTGAAGTCCTTAACCGTGAGTTTTCTGTTATAAAGGAAACATAGGTTGATATACTAACAGTCACTCTCTTTTCTTTTCCTCTCTTTCCCTTTTTGACCCTCTTTTCTCTTACTCCCACCTCTTTTCTTTTCACCGGAGAAGAAAGACACTAAACTCAAAAAAGAAATCAATAATACAATTACTGCCTACATAGGATTATGTTGACAAGAAACTTAAGGTAAGTGGATGGATGGAACATTTGTCAAAAAGAAATTGACATAAATGAAATTTGTAAATTCGAAGGATGACCTAAACCCATATTAATGGTACAGGACTTCAATCTGCCTATCTTGCATTTTCCTTTGCTTTTTCTAAGCTCGCTCATTCATGGTAGGTGGCTGCAGTTCCCTCTTCCATCGCTGAAATCTGCTCTTTTCTATTAATAGTTCAAGGACTTCAATCCGTTGTATCTTAAATTTTTCTTTGCTTCTTCTTAGCTGACTTATTCATGGTCGGTGGCTACAGTTCCTCTCCCTTCGCTGGAAAACTCTATTTTCCATATTTCTTCGCCATCTTACCACCACCAGATTGCAATTAAAGCTGCTTTGAGTTCATTTTAATTGATTTAACCAATCATGATAGCTCGTATTTCTCTTTCTTTGATGAATCTCCCTCACTCTTACCAGGGACGTCACCATTTACCTCGTCCTCCCTTGACGAACCGGTTGGTCGCCTTTTATCTCGTTTTTTCATAGGGGATGTCAATGTGCTTGCTAAAAACCAAATTCCTATTTATATATAATAACCTTTTCACATTCTAAGATCATTTTTCAAATCTTTTGATCCCTGCGGAAGAAAAGAAAAAGAATTTCATGTTCTTCCTTTCGCTTTCGAAAAAGGAGGGTTAAGAAAATCCTAGATAAGACTGCCCTCTCAAGCACATTTTATTCAATCTTATCCCTCCCTGCCTTCCCTATTTTTTTGGTATTGCTACCGCACCTATTAGAAACAAGCAAGGTCGTTGGCTTACTCTCCATTGACGGCAAGGAAAGAGGCTGGGAGAGTCGCATGAGACACATCTTTATCTAAGAAGAAGGCTTCATCGTCCCACGAAGATCTCTACACACTTGCTCGGTCCAGGACACATTTTTTTATTTGCGTGCATGGAGCAGCTCAAACAAAGAAAAGTTTGGTTTGGATTCTAGCTCGGCCTGCCCTTCGTAGTTCATTCTCTTTTTTGTTGAAAGAAATATATTTCTAGCCTTTCAGTAAATAATGATAGAGTGAGACAAAGTTGTTGCTTTTAGATAATTGTGATAAACATTGTTATCACTATATATAACTTATAAACAATGATATACTATCATCAATTGTCTAGCAAGAGATATCATTTTGTTGTGGTTTTTTTTTTTTTTTTGGGCTTTTAGATAGTTTATGATATATACATTATACATTTTTATTGAAAATTTTGTTATTTTTAAATAGCTGTTATAGACATTGTTATCGATGTCTATCACAAATTGGCATTGATAGAAGTCTATTATTACTATTAAGTGATAGAAACAGAAGTCTATCATAGATACAGGTTAATAAAAGTCTATCATTATATATTAGTACTTTTTTTAATTGTTGCAAATAGTTTAAATATCCATTTTGTCCTTATATTTTTAGTAAGATGTTTGTGTCAATTCAAAATACAATAGTACGTTTCTAATTTTCAATTTACAAAAATATATATGTATTTTATTTTTTTATTATTATTATTACCATTTAAAAAAAAAATGCAACCGGTGATAGTAAGACACGACACTTTGGCGTAAAATCAAATGTTATTAATGTGATGGACACTAAAATAATAACAAAAAAGTTCTAATAGTAGAATGTTAATCACGTAAACTTATCATTTAATTAAAAAAAAAACAAATTAAAACATATCACGATCATGACAAAACAACTTGATAAATTAAAACTTACAAATCAACCATGAAAACAAAATTGCACTCCTTCCTTTTTCGGAGTCAAAGTTATAATTATTGCATTATTTTTTTGAAATTATATCTATACTATATATAAAAAAATGTTACAAGAAGAGAATCTTTGTTCTGTCATTTTCTTTTATATGTGTTTTTAACTTTTCATTCTATATTTTTCTTTTTTGATTTTTTTTTTCAATTTTAGACTTTTTCAACAAACACAAGACAAAAGCTCGTCTATCTTATTTCTTTTACACGATAGATTAAAAGTGGATAAAAAAATAATTTTAAAACATTGGTGTTTGAAAAGTAAACAATGGCAAAAAGATGTGTTAAATTTTTTAGGAAAATACCCAAAACTAATATTGTAATATTTTTCCCAACTCCCCGAACAATGGAAGCTTTGAGAATTATAAATTTTAGGTTTAAATTCCATTTTAGTCTCTAAACTTTGAATCTGATTCTATTTTGGTCTATAGACTTTAAAATAATTCGTTTTAGTCCATAAATTTTTAATGGAATAATAAAACATGAGGCCCTTAAAAGATCCTATATTTCACTTTTCAATAGTTTGTCTATTATTTTCAAAAATGTCCAAATAGCTTCTTAATTACACATAAATTAGAGTCCAATACAATTTTGTCCTCGTCCTACAATCCATCACACATATTTCCAAAAAGAAACTCAAGTTTCCTCAATTTACGTGCATTTTTTATTGTAACCATTTTTTTTTTCAAAACCCATATTCTATATCTCTGGTTCTCTTTACCATCCATCGTTCTCTTCACTTCACAGCAGCCTACCAATGACGAAATTGGCGAGCAAATGACTGAGGACCGCACTAGACGACGACCGACGAATGATGAACGGCTAACTTGAATTGGAACTTGATGATGAACGGCGAACTTGGACGACGAATGACAATTAACGACTCCGCTTGACGACAGACGGTCGTCCGACTCCCTCGTTCTATTTAACCTCTCTCAAACAACGGTGCACATGCGACAAACTCGACATGACAGACTTGGACAATGCACGATCCAGCTGGAGGGCAGATTATGGGGGACTCAACTTGATGATGGTAGCTACAGCAACAGACGCTCAAACGGCGAAATATTGTGATGGTGACGGTGGTAGGGCTTCACGAAGAAGAAATTTGATATATATTGTGATATATATGTTGGATTTTATGCCATAAAACTCGTAGATAGTAAATGTAATATTTGACCAATCATTAATAAAATATTGTAAATGTTTATTACAATAAACTGTTATTGCTTATCTTGTATTTATCTTGCCTAAATAACTCTGATCCAATAAACTAACATCTTAGACTGTTGTGTGAGTCTTGAACTATATGTGGAGACATACGAGGATCAGTGTTCAAGATACAACCTAAAGGGTCTATAGTATATGGATGAGAATGTGTATCTTATCCTAGTGACATTATGGATATGACCTACATTGTAATTGATACAAATGCAATGATCCAACACGTTCATGTAAGGGACATGTAAGTGAGGGTATTCTATGCAATGAGTTTGTATAAGACCAGACCACAAAATAGTAACCTTTAGATGTAACTCTGTTGATTAGTTATGTTTTATTTCACTGGGGTGGATTGAGAGGATTATGGACTCTGTTCATGAAGGGTAGTCCTTTGGTTTATTTGGGTGAGAGTAACCAGTTTGCCGACTCAATAAGTCTACTATTTTGGTGACAAAATCAAGTAGGGAGCTGAGAACATAATTTCACGAGATAGAATTAATTCATTCCCAACTTTAGGTAAGTAGAGGAGTGTTCCCTTTAGTGGTATCTACGGGACTTGAACAAAGGGTCCTACTCTCTTGCTGGCCCGAGAGAGGTTTCTATTTAATGGTTGGACTATAAATATGTTGTTTATTAGAGAAGCAGTTAACTCGGGAGTAAAACAATAATTTGACTCAACTAATGTTAACGAACACCCGTGGAAGACTAACTTGTTGTCATTGGTCAATATCCATGGGCATAGAAATATACATGGAGTGAGAATAGTGCAATTGTGGGTCTAAAATGAAGTGTACCCATAATCGACGAATATTGATTAACTTGGTTAATGAGTTTAGCAAATTAATCTCGTTTCTGATATGTAGGTACATTAGGTCCCATTGGTAGCTCATACAAAGTATTGAGATAATTAAAGTAATTTGAAATGTTCAAATTTATTAAGAGAAAGAATATAATATATGGTGATATATTATAACATAAAATTTATATTTTAATTAAATTTTATAATATAAATTTATTTTGAATTTGATTCAAAAACTAATTTATTGGAGAACTAAATATTTAAAGGAGGTTAAATCTTTAAATTTAATATGAATAGAATTCGTATTAAAACTATAGGTTAAATTAATGCGCATTAGATGCACATTAAAACTATAGGTAATATGAGAGAAAACATAATTGAATATGATTCGATTACAAGGTTAAATTAAATATGTGATATTTAATTTAATGGTTAATTAATTGTAAAATTAATTAATTAATTATTAAATTAAATTAAATTAAATTAATTGAAATAATTAATTAATTAATTAATAATTATTTGATTCATTTTAATAGACTAAATATTGATTTAATTTATTTTTTAAAATGAATTTATTGTTATATAATTAAATAAATTAAATTTGATTTAATTTATTGGTTAAATAAATAATGAATTTAAACAATTTTTTTATAACAAAAATTCTCTCTAAAGATTCCACCTCTATCTATCTCAAGGAGAAATCAAGATTGTATATCTAAAAGTTGGTGAAGACCTCACGAGTCGTCAACAAAAATAAGAGATTCTAAATTTTATTTTATCTATCAATTTGTTATAAAAATCTAAAAATGATCTGTATTTTTTGGACCTTTAATATTAATATTGTTGTTTTCAAAACTTATTAGAAAAATATTGTTTGTTCTGAAACTTATTAGAGAAATATAGTTGTTTTGGGAATTCGAGGCTAAAGGTCGAACGTTGAGAACTTGATTAATGTGGAGGTGCTTCATGCAGACTCGTCAAACAAAGAAAAAACTTGGAAACAATGCATAAGCCGAAACTGCAACCACTCGACAAGGGAAATCTCGCGAATCTCGCTTAGGTTGTCGAAGTGAGTTTCGACACACATCCACCCATCGAGATTGAAAGGTTTATTACTTTTCTTTTTCCCTCATAAGAGGAAATAAAGTAATGAGATGGTATACTTTATATATCTATGTACTTGAGCTATCTTCTAACACACCTATGCATTTTGTTATCATTTCGAATTAGACGGAGGCTTGTGGGATTGACGTGAGGGGGTAGGATGGCTATATTTCTGGAGCGAACTCAGGCGAAAATGAAGCGCATTGATATCAAGTTATTCCTTGGAATGAAAGACAATTCCGAATTAGCTTTGTCTACGAACAAAAAAGTAGATCCATAATCAAAAAAGTGTTGTGATTTTTTCAGGAGAAAATGAAAGCTAGAGTAATCATTAATGGAAAAATAACACAATCAACGTAAGAGAGACAAGAGCGAAGGAGAGAGCGAAGGAGTCTTCACTATATTTGAACTTTCCATAGAAATTATATATAAAAAAGAGAAAAAATAGCTAATAATCATACTATAATTGAATATATATTAGATTATTATATCTATAATTGAATAATTATTAGACAACAAATTGAATATATTAGATATTATACTATAATTGAATAATCATTAGACAATAAATTGAATATATTAGATTATTATAATGTAAAACTTTATTGATTACAAAAAAAAAATAAATGAATATACAGTAGATATTATAAAAAGAATTGAATTTATACAATAAATTATAATAAAAAAATTGAATATACAATAAAATGATAATAATAAAAAAAAAATTATTTATTTATTCAATCCCTAACTATCTGGAGCCTGTCTTAGTAACGAAGGCACACTTCCTTCGATTATGTCCTAACTGGTACAAAATCCACATCGTTGTCGAGTAGCTGGTTCTGTCCAATCCATCTCGTTGTGATAACATGAACTATTTCGGGTGTCAGTTTATGTTTATCGTGTCGGGTGTCAGTTTCAAATTCAAAAGTTCAACAAAGCAATGAAGATATCAACTGGAATAAATCGGAGTTGTCTAAGTTTTTTTTGACAACATTAGTTTAGAGCAATGGACTTGCACAATGATGGAGGATTCAGATATGGTGGATGACGACAAATCTATCAGAATGCATAAATGGAGTCCTCAAAGGAGCTCGAATGTTGCCTATTAAAGGCTCTGCTTAGATAACATTCTTCAAATGCGTGAACTATTTCGAGAAAAGAAGAGCAGAAATAAGGGATGCATTGGAGCGTCAAGATAAACCCAGGACCTATTGATCCCGATGTTTTGTACGACCAGTCCATTCATCGATCATATGTTGTATGGTGAGATCGTACTACTGGAGAATATTTTGCAGACGTCGAAAGGCAGGATTTATTCAGTTGGACTGGCATCTGATCACAGCCTTGGTCGAAAGATGGAGGCCTGAGACGCATACATAGAGTGCACTATCACTCTACAAGACATAGAAGTGTTATTGGGGTTACCTGTTGACAGTGAGCCGGTCACTGGAGTGATATACGATGATTAGTTAGAAATTTGTCAACCGTCATAAGATATGCGCGAGCATATATATTACAAATGATGAGTGGAAGTCTGTTTTCAGATAAATCAAGTCATTTACAAATGATGGTCGAATTTTCAACCCTCGACTTATTTAAAACAACAATATTTTTACAAATAGTTTGAAAACAACAACATTTTCCTAAATAGTTTCTAAAAATACAATATCCTTTTAATTTTTACGAATTTTTTTTTGTTGGGATTTCAACCCAACAATATATTTGTTTATTTGATATAACTACGATTTTTTTTGTTGGGATTTCAACCCAACGATATATTTGTTTATTTGATATAACTAAGAGTTTATTTATTTGATTAGGGTTCATGTACTATATATATGTGTGTTATAATACATATAATACCATAGTAGTAATAATAAAAAAATAATATTAATAAATTCACGTTCCGTGAGTTTATTGAAATTCAAAGAACGTGAATTTAAAATTCACATCACGTGAGTTTATTTAAACTCACATCGTGTAGCAGATTAAATATATATTACAAAAATCACAACATCAATAATTACTTATTTTCTAATTTTCATCTCAATTTTTTCATGGTTTAATATATTTTAAAAATATTTATGTTTTTAATATCTAAAATTTTATTACTTTTATGACTATGAATGTTATAATGTTTAAGTAGAAAGCTAGACTTAAATTTAAAAATGATGAGATTAAGTTTTTATCTCTGCACATAAAATACTATTGTTTTTATTAGAGAATTTTATAATTTTCTTTTAAAAATAATGCATTGGAAATGACCCACCTAACTAATAAAATTTTATTAAGGTTGAACACAAATAATTTAAAAATTGTTAAAAAAAATGGAGAATTTTTCCGCTGGAAACGATGCCCCTGAAATTCCCGGGAATCCCCGCCCCAATCCTCGCGGGGATGGGGATTGAAATAGGGAGCGGGATTAGGATGAGATCCGCCCTGCTACCTGACATCTCTAGATATATACAAATTTTGATTTATTTGGATTTCTGATATATACTATGATGTAAATGAAATTTATGATATATACCGTAATTTATGTCGAACATTAGGCCAATATGTGATTCATATATCGTGCTATATTTCATGTATTGGATTATACTGTGTTAAGCATTGAATCATTTCTAACTTATATATTGTGGAAAAACAGTAATTGACACGTTAAACCTGAAATCTAGGTAAGATTTAAATTAATTCGTGGAATTAATCGTTTTTTTTAATTAAATGCCAAAATTTAGGAATTAAATATTTTATTAATAATTTGAGTTTTTTTTGGAAAAGGAAATTACGGGTTGTTATAGTTATTTATTTATTTTTGTTTTGTTTGGCCTAAAAATGGACTTAAATTCTTTGTGAAAAAACTCATGTTTGCCTCTCATTCTTTTACGTTGTGCATTTTTTCCTAGTAATATCTTTAACCTTCCTCACTTTTGCTTCCATGGTAAACCTTCTCAATGGAATATTTAGGAGTTATGTTTTTTTGTGGTGGGAGCATATTGCCCTTTGATGACTCTATTTTGATACAGATTATCGAACCCTTCTTCATACAGTAGGTTATCTTCTCTTTGAGCTATTTTAAAGGGTTTCTTGTAATTCAATTTCTTCAGACTAAGCTTTCATATCATGCTTTTTGCATATGAATCACTTTCTTATGAAAATAATGATAATAGTAATAGTAATCTGAAGCTTTTATGTGCTGTTTGGATTTGGCCAAAAATGATTTCAAATGAGAGGAAATGATTTTAGATTCGTGATTGCATTTGGAACCAAACTGGCTTGAAATCACCACAATTAAACCTTCTTTTTTGGATAGCAATTTATGTGCTGTATAAATTTTGGCCTGGCCTGTCCTTAGTAGTTCATTCTCTTTTCTATCGAAAGAAGATATATTTCTAGAATAATTGTGATAAACATTGTTATCACTATATAACTTATAAACAATGATAGACTATCATCAATTGCCTATCAAGAGATGATCATTTTTTTCCTTTAAATAGTTTATGATACATGCACTATACATTTTTATTGAAAATTTTGTTATTTTTGGATAGTTGTGATAGATATTGTTAGAAGTCTATCAGGATATATCAATGATAAAAATTAATAGACGTCTATCATTAATACTAAGTGATAGAAACTCATAGAAGTCTAATATTGGTAGAGATGGATAGAAGTCTACCATTGTATATTAGTGGTTTTTTTTTTAATTGTTGTAAATAGTTTATTTACAAAACACATGAAATCCTTTCGAATCTGATGGTTCTAATTCTTTTGTTTTAGGTTGAAGGCCGTAAGAATTGAGTTTGAGGTAACCTAGAGATAACAATGGGAGAAAGCAAAAAGACCTTTAAGAGAGTGGGCTGGAAAGCCGTGGGTAGGCCGTAAGAATTGAGTTTGAGGTAACCTAGAGATAGCAATGGGAGAAAGCAAAAAGACCCTTTAAGGGAGTGGGCTGGAAAGCCATGGGTGGGGATATGCAGAAAGATCAAGCTCTACAAACATTAGATTATTATTTTCTATGGGGCGTGTATTGCATGGCATTGGTGTTGGTAGAGATCTGGATAAACGATAAAATTAAAAATAAGTACTGAATAGGAAACGTTAAAAATTTATATTCAAAATCACATTCAAACATGTCTTTGATCATAGTAATTCAATTTAATATTTGATTTACACTTTTAATAACCATCAAATTTTGATATTTTAAACTATTTTAAGCTTTAAGTTTTCATATTCCTAGCAAAATCATTTTTATTTGCCCCGACTCTATCCCACCCAATGAATATATACTAAATTAACGCACATATATGACATATATATATAAACACATATATCTATAATATATATAAAAACACATAGTAATAATAATAAATTTAAATGTAAAATTCACATTATGTGCATTTATTTAAACTCACATCGTGTGAGCAGATTATATATATATTACAAAAATCACAACATCAAGAATTACTTATTTTCTAATTTTCATCTCAACTTTTTCATAGTTTAATATATTTTTTAAATATCCATGTTTTATGTTATAATGTTTAAGTTGAAGGTAATATTTAAAATTTAAAATTGACGAGATTAAGTTTTTAATTATATATCTGCACATAAAATACTATTGTTTTAATTAGAAAATTTTATAATTTTCTTTTGGAAATAATGGGGAATTTCGTAGGGATGAGGATTGAAATAGGGGCGGGATGGGGACGGNAGAAAATTTTATAATTTTCTTTTGGAAATAATGGGGAATTTCGTAGGGATGAGGATTGAAATAGGGGCGGGATGGGGACGGGATCTGCCTTGCCCCATGGACGTCTCTAGATATATATAATTTTTTATTTATTTCGATTTTTTATATTTACTGTGATGTAAATGAAATTTATGATATGTACCGTGATTTATGTCGAACATGAAGTCAATATGTGATTTATATACCATGCTATATTTCATGTATTGGATTATATTATAATCTGTGTCGAGCATTGAACCAATCTCTAATTTATATATTGGTTATAATATGTTCAAATACCTAACAAAACGTTATGCGGTATATTTAAAATAACATGAATCTGCCAGAAAAAAAAACAATAATTGACACGTGAAACGACCGTAAATAAAAAATAAATAAAAATTCATTTTCTCTTTCCAATTAAATAAAGAGAAAAAATATCAACAAATGAATGCATTTTATCTCTTAAATTAAACAAAAATGAATAAAATTTAAACAAATAAATGTATTTTTCTCTCCAACATTAAGGTGTTTCATAAATATGGAAAGTTTTTCCCAATGCCATATTCCCTTCAGCCACCCGCCACACTCAAAGATATTCTAGTTAAAAAATCCATTAAATCTTATATACGAAAATATAAAAAAGTTTGAACATTTACGAAAATAAGTTTTGAAGAGGGATCAAATCTATAATTATTACATTTTCAAAAAAAGTTTATTTTAGTTCCTATTAGTAAAATTATATTAATGTGAGGGAGGTTATATTTTTTAAATGACTTAGCTCTAGATGTATTGAGTAAGATGAAGGTGGAGTAAAATGACAACAACCAACACGATAAAATACCGAACGACCGAAATTTTGAACTAAAAATGTCTTAAATTCTTCCTTAAAAAATTGAAACTCTAGATTTTTTTTAGCACAACAAACTTATTTGATAGTATAGTTATTAAAAAATACAAGTAACCTTGTCATTTTGTTAAAGAGTTAACAAAGATCTCAATATAACATAGATTAAAATAAATACTTTTTAAAAATTTATGGACTAAAAAGAACATTTTAAAAAATTCATGAACCAAAATAAAATAATATCTACAACTCAAAACAGACATTTTAAAAGTTTGAAGACCAAAATATAATATTATTCAAAAGTCAGATCATAATAAAATTTAAACATAAATTTTATCATAAAAATGAAACAAAATCCATCGATCTTATTTTCTATTTCAGCGTCAGATTTTTTTAAGCTTTGATTCATTCTTCTAAAACCCTATTTCACGTCCAGCCACTGCTACCCTCCCATTTCCGGCCACTGCACGCCTTCCCCGGCACGAGAGCATATACTTTCCTATTTCGCCTACCTGCTTCATTCAACTCCATTTTTAGTTTTTGTAGTCGTCCCTTCCTCGATTTCTTTGATTTAGATTATCTAATCTACAATTTCTTCCTACTATTCTTAGCTATGATTTACATGATGCATTGTTTTGTGTTAGTTTATGTAATGATTTAAATTAAGTCTATTTTTTGGTTTTGTCAAGAATTGGACTTCGATTGGAAGAGAAGATTTCTAGAAATTAGGGTTAAATGCTAAAAGATATGTAAGCAAATCAAAACTAAAAAAATGGGCTTAAATTCTTTGTGAAAAAACTCAGGTTTGCCTTCTCATCCTCTGTTCTCTTACGTTTTTTTTCTTTCTAGTAATATCTTTAACCTTACCTTCTTCACTTTTGCTTCCATGGTAAACCATCTCAATGCTAAAGCTAGGATTATTCGTAATAATTTTATAAGAGCTTTTCATCCAACTTTTTAGTTGGAAAGAAACAATGGAATATTTAAGGAGTTGATGTTTTTTTGTGGTGGGAGCATATTACCCTTTGATGACTCTATTTTGATACAGATTATCAAACTTTGAGCTATTTTAAAGGGTTTCTTGTAATTCAATTCCTTCAGATAGACTAGGCTTTCATATCATGCTTTTTGCATATGAATCACTTTCTTATGAAAATAATGATAATAGTAATAGTAATCTGAAGCTTTTATGTGCTGTTTGGATTTGGCAAAAAAATGATTTCAAATGAGAAGAAATGATTTTAGATTCCTAATTGTATTTGGAACCAAACTGGCTTGAAATCACCACAATTAAATTTCTTTTTTGGATAACAATTTATGTGCTGTATGGATTCTGGCCCGACCTACCTTTAGTAGTTCATTCTTTTTCTGTCGAAAGAAGATATATTTCTAGCTAAATAATGGTAAAATAAGACAAAGTTGTTGCTTTTAGATAATTGTGATAAACATTGTTATTACTATATATAACTTATAAAAAATGATAGATTATCATCAATTGCCTATCAAGAGATTCATTTTTTTTTAAGATAGTTTATGATACATGCACTATACATTTTTATTGAAAATTTTGTTATTTTTGGATAGTTGTGATAGACATTGTTAGAAGTCTATCAGGGTGTATCAATGATAGAAATTAATAGACGTCTATCATTGATAGAGATTAATAGAAGTCTGTGTCTATCAGTGATCTAAACTGGCTTGAAATCACTGCCATTAAACCTTCTTTTTTGGATAGCAATTTATGTGCTGTATGGATTCTGGCCTGGCTTGCCCTTAGTAGTTCATTCTTTTTTTCTGTCGAAAGAAGATATATTTCTAGTCAGTAATAATGGTAAAAAGATAATTGTGATAAACATTATTATCACTATATATAACCTGTCTCTTATACACATCTAGATGTGTATAAGAGACAGAGTAATAGTAATCTGAAGCTTTTATGTGCTGTTTGGATTTGGCCAAAAATGATTTCAAATGAGAGGATTTAAAATGAGGAAAATGATTTTAGATTCCTGATTGCATTTGGAATCAAACTGGCTTGAAATCACCAATTAAACTTCTTTTTTGGATAGCAATTTATGTGCTGTATGGATTCTGGCCTGGCTTGCCCTTAGTAGTTCATTCTCTTTTCTGTCGAAAGAAATATACTGTCTCTTATACACATCTAGATGTGTATAAGAGACAGGTCTATCATGGTGTATCAGTAAAAATTAATAGACGACTATCATTGATAGAGGTTAAAAGAAGTCTATTGGTGTGGTGGATGATGTTGTGTTTCCATTACTCATATAAATTAATAGACGACTATCATTGATAGAGGTTAAAAGAAGTCTATTGGTGTGGTGGATGATGTTGTGTTTCCATTACTCATATTTTGTATTAGTATTTGTAGTGCATCTGGTGTAACTAATACGTATGGCATTTGTCCATTTCCTTGATTTTGAACCCTTGATTTACTTCGAGGTCTGCCTCGTCGTGTTAGAGCTCTTTGTGATTGCATCTGGTACACACATTCTTTCATAGTAAGGAAGCAATCTAATTTTTTTTTTTTTTTTTTACTCATACCTATGTTTACTAAATTATTTACTAAATTACTTATTTGAAAATTCCTTACAGTATTTGGCATAATTATGGGCATCACTTAATAGGCCCAACCATCAAACACCACGACTCTTCTAATGTAGTAGAGCCTACTTGGCTCAAATGCTCTGATACCAAACTGTAACGACCAGATCCTTACATATTATGATCGCTACGACATGCATACTTAGACTTTTTTTATCATGAGATGAGTTTTGGTAAAAATTAAAAAAAAAACATATCTAAAATTTTATTAATTAGGTAGAAAATTGTATAAAAAGTTTATTTTACAAAACACCAGGATCCATAAAACATTGCATATATGCCCATAATTGTGAGTTTGATGGTTGGCCCTTTGAGCGACGTCCAGTTCTGCCACCTGTGTCCTTACCTACAAAGTCTGTAAATATAATATGTTCAGTAAGTAGTTCTCACTTGTAGTGACCAAATGCACAGTCACATGCAACATATCATAAAAACATATGATTGGGACCCAAAACATAAATTTATAATAGCATGAGGTGGTTGGTTATGCTTCCAACGTAAGTTCCTCCGCCCTGTAGGAAGATGAGGACTAGCGAAAACTAACCCATGATTAACGGGTCATGCAGTCAGTAGGGTTAGAGTCACATCCCACATCAACCATTAGCATAAACGTAAGGTTAGATGCAACCATACATACATTGCTAGTCCCATACATACACTGCTAGTCCCTAGCATAAACATAGTAGTAGTAGTGGTAGTAGTAGTAGTAGTGGTAGTAGTGGTAGTAGTGGTAGTAGTAGTAGTGGTAGTAGTGGTGGTAGTAGTGGTAGTAGTGGTGGTAGTGGTGGTAGTAGTGGTGGTAGTGGTGGTAGTAGTGGTAGTAGTGGTGGTCGTGGTAGTCGTAGTGGTAGTGGTCATGGTAGTCGTAGTAGTAGTCGTGGTGGTCGTAGTGGTCGTGGTAGTCGTAGTGGTCGTGGTAGTTGGCAAAAAAATGATTTCAAATTGAGAGAAAATGATTTTAGATTCCTTATTGTATTGGACCAAACTGGCTGAATCACCACAATTAACTTTCTTCTTTCTGGATAACAATTTTATTGTGCTGTATCGGATTCTGCCCGCGACCTACCTTTAGTGTTCATTCTTCTTTCTGGCTCGAAAGAAGATATATTTCTAGCTAAATAATGGTAAACAATAAGCCAAAGTTGTTGGCTTTTAGTAATTGGTGCATACAACCATGCTGTTTATTATTATAAAACTTAAAAAAATGATAAGATTTAATGCATGCAAATTTGCCTATCAAGAGATTCCATTTTTTTTTAGACTAGTTTTATGCAATACATGCACTATCAATTTTTATTGAAAATTTGTTAATTTGTGATAGTTTGTGAGACATTCGTAGAAAGTTATCAGGGTTAGTTCACATGATAGAATATTAATAGACGTCTATCATTGATAGAGATTAATGAAAGTCTGTGTCATCAGTGATCTAAACTGGCTTGAAATCACTGCCATTAAAACCTTCTTTTTTGGATGGCAATTTATGTGCTGTATGGATTCTGGCCTGGCTTGCCCTTAGTAGTTCATTCTTTTTTTCTGTCGAAGAAGATATATTTCTAGTCAGTAATAATGGTAAAAAGATATTGTGCTAAAACATTATTATCGATATTATATAACTTATAAACAATGATAGACTATGATCAATTGCTTATCAAGAGATGATCATCTTTTTTTTTTTTAAGATAGTTTATGATACATGCACATACATTTTATTGAAAATTTTGTTATTTTTGGATAGTTGTGATAGACATTGTTAGAAGTTCTATCATGGTGTATCAGTAAAAATCTAATAGACGACTATCATGATAGAGGTCAAAAGAAGTTCTATTGGTGTGTGGATGATGTTGTGTTCATTACTCATATAAATTAATAGACGACTATCATTGATAGAGGTTAAAAGAAGTCTATTCGTGTGGTGGATGATGTTGTGTTTCCATTATCATATTTTGTATTAGTATTTGTAGTGATCTTGGTAACTAACGTATGGCATTTGTCCATTTCCTTGATTTTGAACCCTGATTTACTTCGAGGTCTGCCTCGTCGTGTTAGAGCTCTTGTGATTGCATCTGGTCACACATTCTTTCATAGTAAGGAAGCAATTCTAATTTTTTTTTTTTTTTCATACCATTGTTTACTAAATTATTTATCTAATTACTTATTTGAAAATTCCTTACAGTATTTGGCAAATTATGGGGCATCACTTAATAGGCCAACCAATCAACACCACGACTCTTCTAATGTTAGAAGCCTACTTGGCTTCAAATGCTCTGTACCAACTGTAACACCAGATCCTTACATATTATGATCGCTACGACATGCATACTTAGACTTTTTTTATCAGAGATGAGTTTTGGTAAAAATTTAAAAAAAAACATATTCTAAAATTTATTAATAGGTAGAAAATTGTATAAAAAGTTATTTTACATAAACACCAGGACCATAAACATTGCATATATGCCACTAATTGTGAGTTTATGGTTGGCCCTTTTGAGCGACGTCCAGTTCTGCCACCTGTGTCCTTACCTACAAAGTCTGTAAATATAATAGTTCAGTAAGTAGTTTCTCACTTGTAGTGACCAAATGCACAGTCACATGCAACATATCATAAAACATATGATTTGGGACCCAAAACATAAATTTATAATAGCATGAGGTGGTTGGTTATGCTTCCAATAAGTTCCTCGCCCTGTAGGAAGATGAGGACTAGCGAAAACTAACCCATGATTAACGGGTCATGCAGTCAATGGGTTAGAGTCAATCCCACATCAACCATTAGCATAAAACGTAAGGTAGATGCACCATACATACATTGCTAGTCCCATACAACACTGCTAGTCCTACATACAACTAGTAGTGTAGTGTAGTAAGTATAGTGTGGTAGTATGGTAGTAGTTTTGTAGTAGTGGTTAGTAGTGGTGTAGTAGTGGTAGTAGTGGTGGTAGTGGTGGTAGTAGTGGTAGTAGTGTGGTAGTAGTAGGTCGTAGTGGTGGTGTAGGTGGTTAGTTTGGTGGTAGTGGGTAGTGGTAGGGTATCTGGTGTGTGTAGTGTGTGGGCGGGGAGCTAGGGTGGGGGTGGGTAGTCGTGGTGGTAAGTCGTGGTGGTGGTGGTGAGTCGTGGTGGTCGTGGTGGTGGGTTGTGGTGGTCGTGGTCGTGGTCGTGGTCTGGTGGTGGTCGTCGTGGTCTGGTAGTGGTAGTGGTCGTGGTAGTCGTAGTCGTCGTAGTCGTAGTAGTCGTGTCGTAGTAGTAGTCAGAGTAGTCGTAGTAGTAGTTAGTAGTAGTCGTAGTAGTAGTGTCGTGGTAGTCGTAGTGGTGTGGTCATGGTAGTCGTAGTAGTAGTCGTGGTGGTGTAGTTGGTCGTGGTAGTCGTAGTGGTCGTGGTAGCGTAGTAGTCGTAGTAGTCGTAGTAGCGTAGTCGTAGTCGTCGTAGTCGTCGTAGTCGTAGTTGTCGTCGTAGTAGTCGTATCGTCGTAGTCGTAGTAGTCGTAGTCGTCGTAGTAGTCGTAGTCGTAGTCGTAGTTAGTCGTAGTCGTATAGTCGTATCGTAGTCGTAGTAGTTGTAGTTTAGTCGTAGTCGTAGTAGTCGTAGTCGTAGTCGTCGTAGTAGTCGTAGTCGAGTAGTAGTCGTCGTAGAGTCGTCGTAGTAGTCGTCGTCGTAGTCGTCGTCGTAGTCGTCGTCTGTAGTCGTCGTAGTTAGTAGTCGTCGTACGTAGTCGAGTCGTAGTCGAGTCGTAGTCGTAGTATCGTATGTAGTCGTAGTTCGTAGTAGTCGTAGTCGTCGTAGTCGTAGTAGTCGTAGTCGTAGTCGAGTAGTCGTAAGT
>NC_052349.1:9066072-9077553 GCF_009727055.1 Benincasa hispida | reverse complement strand
CGTAGTCGTAGTAGTCGTAGTCGTAGTCGTAGTAGTCGTAGTCGTAGTAGTCGTAGTCGTAGTAGTCGTAGTCGTAGTCGTAGTAGTAGTCGTAGTCGTCGTAGTAGTCGTCGTAGTAGTCGTAGTAGTAGTCGTCGTCGTAGTCGTCGTAGTAGTCGTCGTAGTAGTCGTCGTAGTAGTCGTCGTCGTCGTCGTAGTAGTAGTAGTCGTCTGTCTAAAACTGGTACGATTAAAGTTTTAGTTAGTTTTCATCTCAATCTTTACCATTCAACCCCATTTTCGGTTTTTGCAGTCGTCCCCTTCGTCAATTTCTTTGATTTAGATTATCTCATCTACAATTTCTTCCTACTATTCTTAGCTATGATTTACATGATGCATTGTTTTGTGTTGAGTTTATGCAATGATTTAAATTAAGTCTAATTTTTTGTTCTGTCAAGAATTGGACTTCGATTAGAAAAAGAGATTTCTAGAAATTAGGGTTAAATGCTAAAAGATAGGTAAGCAAATCAAAACTAAAAAAATAGACTTAAATTCTTTGTGAAAAAAACTCAGTTTTCCTTCTCATCTCTGTTCTCTTAAGCATATTTCTTCCTAGTAATATCGTTAACCTTACCTTCTTCACTTTTGCTTCCATGGTAAACCTTCTCAATGCTGAAGCTAAGATTATTCGTAATAATTTTATAAGAGTTTTTCATTAGACTTTTTAGTTGGAAAGAAACAATGGAATATTTTGGAGTTTGATATTTTTTGTGGTGGGAGCATATTACCTTTTGATGACTCTATTTTGATACGGATTATCGAACCCTTAACCCTTTAGGTTATCTTCTCTTTAAGCTATTTTAAAGGGTTTCTTGTAATTCAATTCCTTTAGTTAGACTAGGCTTTCATATATGCTTTTTGCATATGAATCACTTTCTTATGAAAATAATGATAATAGTAATAGTAATCTGAAGCTTTTATGTGCTGTTTGGATTTGGCCAAAAATGATTTCAAATGAGAGGATTTAAAATGAGGAAAATGATTTTAGATTCCTGATTGCATTTGGAATCAAACTGGCTTGAAATCACCAATTAAACTTCTTTTTTGGATAGCAATTTATGTGCTGTATGGATTCTTAACCGGCTTGTCCTTAGTAGTTCATTCTCTTTTCTGTCGAAAGAAATATATTTCCAGCCTTTCAGTAAATAATGGTAAAATAAGACAAAGTTGTTGCTTTTAGATAATTGTGATAAACATTGTTATCACTATATATAACTTATAAACAATGATAGACTATCATCAATTGCCTATCAAGAGATGATTATTATTATTTTTTAAAGATAGTTTATGATACATGCACTATACATTTTTATTGAAAATTTTGTTATTTTTTTTATAGTTGTGATAGACATTGTTAGAAGTCTATCAGGGTGTATCTGTGATAGACATAGTGATAGAAATTAATAGACGTCTATCATTAATACTAAGTGATAGAAACTCATAGAAATCTAATATTAGTAAAGATTGATAGAAGTTTACCATTGTATATTAGTGTTTTTTTATTAATTGTTGTAAATAGTTTATTTACAAAACACATGAAATCCTTTCAAATCTGGTGGTTCCAAACAGAGGGTTATTCTTCTTTTTTTAGGTTGAAGGCCATAAGAATTGAGTTAGAGGTAACCTAGAGAAAACAATGGGAGAACTCGAGGGATATTCTTGGGGCTGATTGTATATTAGAACTCGATATTTGAACTTAGGGATATTCTTGGGGCTGATTGTATATTAGAACTAAAAATGTGAGGGAGGTTATATTTTTTTAAATAACTTAGCTCTAGATGTATCGAGTAAGATGAAGGTGGAGTAAAAAGACAACAAATAAAGGGTCCAAAGCCTTTCTTCCAGAACCTTGATTACCCTAGTAAAGATATCCCACGCAAGGAAGAAATCCCCTTAAGAGAAATGGGAAAAACCGATGCTATTTCATCTGGCTTGATAACAGCCAATTCCACTCAAAAAAAGGAAGGGGATTAGATTGTTCTAACCGCCTGTGTTACGCGAATATCTATTTTTGGGGGTACCCGAAACGCGTCCTCAGTCAGATGCCACTTTTCGGGAATAAAGAAAGCGATAGCCGAGAGAGTCGATGTATCCACGACCGAAATTTTGAACTAAAAATGTCTTAGATTCTTCTTTCAAAAATTAAAACTCTAGATTTTTTTTAGCACAACGAACTTATTTGATAGTATAGTTATTAAAAAATACAAGTCACCTCGTCAATTTGTTAAAGAGCTAACAAAGATCTCAATACAACATAGATTAAAATAAGTACTTTTTAAAAATTTATGGACTAAAAGGAATATTTTAAAAAATTCAAGAACCAAAATAAAATAATATCTAAAACTCAAAACATATATTTTAAAAGTTTGAAGACCAAAATATAATATTATTCAAAAGTCAGATCAAAATAAAATTTAAACATAAATTTTATCATAAAAATGAAAAAGAATCCATCGATCTTATTTTCTATTTCCTACACGCAGCGTCAGATTTTTTTAAGCTTTGGTTTATTCTTCTAAAACCCTATTTCACGTCCAGGCACCGCCACCCTCCCATTTCCGGCCACTGCACGTTCCCAGCATGAGAGCATATGCTTTCCTATTTCGCCTACCTGCCGGTACGATTGAAGTTTTAGTTAGTTTTCATTTCAATCTTTACAATTCAACTCCATTTTCGGTTTTTGCAGTCGTCCCCTTCTTCGATTTCTTTGATTTAGATTATCTCATCTACAATTTCTTCCTACTATTCTTAGCTATGATTTACATGATGCATTGTTTTGTGTTGAGTTTATGCAATGATTTAAATTAAGTCTAATTTTTTGTTCGGTCAAGAATTGGACTTCGATTGGAAAAGGAGATTTCTAGAAATTAGGGTTAAATGCTAAAAGATATGTAAGCAAATCAAAACTAAAAAAAATAGGCTTAAATTCTGTGTGAAAAAACTCAGGTTTGCATTCTCATCCTCTGTTCTCTTATGTTGGTGCATTTTTCTTTCTAGTAATATCTTTAACCTTCTTCACTTTTGCTTCCATGGTAAACCTTCTCAGAAGCTAGGATTATTGTAATAATTTTATAAGAGTTTAGTAATAATTTTATAAGAGTTTTCATTTGACTTTTTAGTTGGAAAGAAACAATGGAATATTTAGAAGTTTGATGTTTTTTTGTGGTGGGAGCATACTACCTTTTGATGACTCTATTTTGATACAGATTATCGAACCCTTTCTTCATACAGTAGGTTATCTTTAAAGGGTTTCTTGTAATTCAATTCCTTCATATATACAGGCTTTCATATCATGTTTTTTTGCATATGAATCACTTTCTTATGAAAATAATGATAATAGTAATAGTAATCTGAAGCTTTTATCTGCTGTTTGGATTTGGCCAAAAATGATTTCAAATGAGAGGATTTAAAACGAGGAAATGATTTTAGATTCCTAATTGCATTTGGAACCAAACTGACTTGAAATCACCACAATTAAACCTTCTTTTTTGATAGCAATTTATGTGTTGTATGGATTCTGGCCCGGCCTGTCCTTAGTAGTTCATTCTCTTTTCTGTCAAAAGAACACCAAAATCTTGAGAATGCTTCTCACGAGACTCCACCGAAGCGATATATTTCTAGCTAAATAATGGTAAAATAAGACAAAGTTGTTGCTTTTAGATAATTTTGATAAGCATTGTTATCACTCTATATAAAACTTATAAACAATGATAGACTATCATCAATTGCCTATCAAGAGATGATCATTTTTTTTGTTGTTTTTTTAAAGATAGTTTATGATACATGCACTATACATTTTTATTGAAAATTTTGTTATTTTTGGATAGTTGTGATAGACAGATAGACGCTGATAGAAGTCTATCAGATATCCGTGATAAAAATTAATAGACCTCTATCATTGATAGAGATTAATAGAAGTCTATCTGTGTCTATAAGTGGTAAAAACTTCATTAATACTAAGTGATAGAAACTCATAGATGTCTAACATTGGTGGAGATTGATAGAAGTCTACCATTGTATATTAGTGTTTTTTTTAATTGTTGTAAATAGTTTATTTACAAAAAACATGAAATCCTTTCGAATCTGGTGGTTCCAAACAGAGGGTTATTCTTCTTGTTTTAGGTTGAAGACCGTAAGAATTGAGTTAAGAAGTTAGATGTAACTACAGGGGCAAAATGATAAATTGGGCCAATTGTACTTGCGAGCGATTGTTGAAGGATCATCATATTGTTGATTGGTTATATCCAATGGACTATGAAATATATCTATAGTGCGAAGAAAGAGTGCAGTTGTTGGTCTTTAGTGGAGTGTCCGATAGTAAACGGATGGTGGACAATGTGATTAAAGAGTTTAGTCATTATTCACGTATCGTTGTAGCTTCAAGCTACAGGACCATAAGGTCTCCTTGGTAGCTCAATGGATTCAAGTTGAGAATAAGTTTTTGTGTTAATTTGAAATGTTCAAATTAATAAGAGGGAAATTGATTATATATGATATAATTAAATTAATTCAATTATATATGATATAATTGATATAATGTATTTGATACATTATTGTTTGATTGGAGGAACTAATATTTGAATATGATTCAAATATAATTTCTATGAATAAGATTCATAGTTATTAAATTTAATATAAATATGATTTATATTAAATGTCATAAAATAGAGAAAAGGACTATGCTTTATATGTTGCATATGATGCAATATTAAAACTATAGGTTATAAATGTAATATGATAAGTCAGTTATTGTATTTATTTATAATTTATTAATTATATGATAATTAAAATTTATTTTTCTCAATAACCAACCTTAGTGGGTGGTTACACGGTTTTATGGCAATTGTGGGATAAAATGAAATTTGATTTCAAAAATCTAACACGAGTTACATTATTACTGATCGAGTGATTATACGATAACATCGAGTTTACTAGATGATAACTTGAGAGTCTAAACGTTCGAGTATCCAGTCTATGTGTAGACTTCCATCTTCTACACGATAGTTCACTCGCTTACTCGATCGTCATCCTCCTTCACTCCAATCC
Organism: Benincasa hispida; assembly: GCF_009727055.1. Taxonomy (NCBI): domain Eukaryota; kingdom Viridiplantae; phylum Streptophyta; class Magnoliopsida; order Cucurbitales; family Cucurbitaceae; genus Benincasa; species Benincasa hispida. Next base: position 9,072,468 of record NC_052349.1, on the reverse strand, counting down.
TTCCCTCAAGCCAAAATAAGCCAGAGCCCACAACTCATGGATTCTCATACCGAAAATACCAAGACAATCTCATGGTTGTGTTCGATTTTTCGAGGATCGAGTTGATATTCGTTGCTGTTCGAGGGAGTTCGAGTTCTTGCTCGTTGCGTTCGTGACTGATCGAAGGATATACTTGAAGAAAGTGTTCTTCAAAGGTATTGTCTTTCCAACCTTTGTATTTATTTCAAAAAGTATGTTGTAATTTATGATTTAATGCATAATCTGTTTAGTATAACTGCGAATGTATGAGTTCTTTCATAATGGAGCTTGGACGATCCGCTTCCGCTCATAGATCCTCTATAATTAGAGATCCTTCAATTGGTATGTCACACCCCACTCCAGATTACCCTCTTAACCTGGATGGAATGGTGACTGCAGCAGTTACCAACCATTTTGCTGGCACTTACTGCCTATCTAACTTAAATTTTACTCAAACCTTGAATACATATGTATCATCAATATACCAACATATTAACTCAGAACTTAACACATTTATATTACAGGGTTTCGCAGCATTGTTCATACATGAATATTACAACTTAGTGAGCCCCATCTAAGACAGACACATGTATACTAATTAATACAGGTCTTCAATTACACTTCCTTCAACCTGTTTCTTTGTGTGGCAGAGTAGCAGCAGAAAAGTCTTTTGGGAACTGACCGCTACCTGAAAAGGAAAACATTTGAAAACGTGAGCTAGAAGCCCAGTGAGTGACTTAATAAAAACATAAATCTCATGCTTTAAACTGAAAGCTTGAAAACATAATACTGAAACTAAAATATACCAAGCAAACGTGTACATAAAACCTTTAAAACCACCATTAAGCATTATTATTCTTTAGTTGAGAACGAGCATACATCGCTCTAGCTCCCAACGTTTGTTACCGGCCAAGAGACCCATACTTCGGCCTCTCTTTGCTGGTATATAGCCTAGGAGACCTATACTTCAGCCTTCCTTTGCTGGTATATGACCTAGGAGACCCATACTTCGGCTTCTCATTAATAACTACCTATGTGCACGTGGAGTTTTCTACGTACCGTCAACACCTTAGGTACATTTATTCAGATACCTTCCTTACCTTCAGTATCCGGCTCACTTAAGCTATCAAGTTCTCAAAAAACATTTAAAGAATAGTTCTGAAGTATAGCATAGAAAACTCTTTAGGATACCTTCCCTACCTTCAGTATCCCTTTTCATTATGTCTAGGAATACCAACGCATGTACTTTGACAACCTTAGGTATTTAAAATATAGTACATCAAGCTTCATTCAACCTTAGCTTTAACCCTAACGCATACTTCATACTTTGTGAAATAAATTGGCTTAAAACATAGTGAACTAGCTTGTAAAACCACTAGCATGCATTAGACATGGAAAACATACTTGGAAAACCCATACATTAGTAAACATCATGAAAATGGAGTTACTAAAATATTCTGAAAGTATTTGGACAAGATAACATATTTAAATCATGTCAATTTCTATGGAAAACATGTTTTACTTAGCATGTGAAATAGTTTTCAAACATATGTTGCTTGGCACTTCATATAACACTTAGCATGAGAAATAACTTCAAGGAAATCATAGTTTCTAAATCATTAAAACATTAAATCATCACATAGTCACTCACAACTAGTTGGGGCTCTTAACGGGTTATACACCTCTCCTAGCTCTTCTTGTCCTGAAAGGACATAATTCCCGGTTAAACTACTTAGAATTCTTAGCAAAATATCTCAAATAGTTCATTTACTAATGGAACTTTCATCATCAAAGACAGCTTTACTAACGAGATACTCATCATCAGTGAATCCTTCCTCATGAGCGAGATCCTCATTATGAGCGAGATTCTGTTATTGCTTATCTCGATTTATCTTATTAAATAACTCTGATCCAATAAATTAACATCCTAGACTGTTGTGTGAATCTTGAACTGTATGTGGAGACATACGAGGATTAGTGTTCAATATACAACCTAAAGGGTCTATAGTATATGGATAAGGATGAGTATCTTATCCTAGTGACACTATGGATACGACCCACATTGTATTTGATACAAATGCAATGATCTAATGCGTTCATGTAAGGAACACATAAGTGGAGTATCTTATGCAATGAGTTTGTATAAAACCAGACCACAAAATAGTAACCTTTAGATGTAACTCTGTTGACTAGTTATGTTTTATTTCACTAGGGTAGATTGAGAGGATTATGGACTCCTGCTCACATGGATTGTCCTTTAGTTTGTATGGGTGAGAGTGGCCAGTTCGCCAACTCAATAAGCCTACCATTTTGGTCTACCAAGTGGGGAGCTGGGAACATAATTTCACGAGATAGAATTCACTCATTCCCGACTTTAGGTAAGTAGATGTGTGTTCCTATCTACGTGAATTAAACAAAGGGTCCTACCCTCTCACTAGGCCGAGAGGGGTTTCTGTTTAATGGCTGGACTATAAACAGGTTGTTTATTAGAGAAGCACAGGTACTTAAAAGATATAAGGGTAACTCAAGAGTAAAACAATAATTTGACTCAATTGATGTTACGAACACCCGTGAAGGACTAACTTATTGTCATTGGTCAATATCCATAGGCACAAAAATATACATGTAGTGAGAAGACTACAACTGTGGGTCTATTGGAGTGTACCCACAGTTGACGAATATCGATCAACTTGGTTAATGAGTTTAACAAATTAATCTCATATCGTTGGAGTTTCTAATCTATAGTTACATTAGGTCCCATTGGTAGCTTATAAAACAATTTCTAAATATATTTTATTATTTTATTTAAACTCTAAAAAGAATAAATTTTAAAAAAATAATATCGGATAAAAATAAAAAAATGTAAATTAAATATCTCATTTATATAAAAAATAATTACAAAAATCAATGTGTCCCACAAGGCGGACGTCGTCCGATTTCGAGCTGGTTGTCGTCGTCAACTTCGAACTTGAGGTTGCTCGGGTTTTTCTTGATGTTGTTCTGGTACCTCTGCAGGCGCTTCATAAATATAATATTAATTATGCTATCCACGTCCCTGACCATGTCCATGCATGTCTATACAACCATGCCAAGCATGCTCACCCCACGAATATCGCACTGCATCATGGAGTTAACAGTGGCAGAAACATCAAGTGAAAAATGAACTTGATGGTTTCCTTGTCTGCATCATCTGTGAGCTCACAGAATTTGTGTTCCTAACCATATTAAACTTAACATCGATCCTTTAATCTTGTTGGCAGGTGGAGTCGCACCGAGATACAGTTGACATACTTCTAACCAGTCATCGTACATCACTTCGGTGACCGACTCACCGTCAACAGGTAACCCCAAACACACTTCTATGTCTTGTAGAGTGATAGTGCACTCTCCCAAACAGACATATGGAATGTATGCGTCTCGGGCCTCCATCTCGACCAAGGCTGTGATCAGATGCTAGTCCAACTGAATAAATTACCTAATCTGGCAACCTCATAGAATCCAGATTGTCGCAGTAGCCGGTAGTATTCGAGGGTGGAGCAGGATAGTGCACTGGAGAATGCCTCTACGACGCTTGCAAGATATTTCTCTAGTAGTACGATCTCGCCATACAACAGATGATTGATGAATGGACTGGTCGTACAAAAACATCGGGATCAACAGGTCCTGAGTTTAAAGCCATGATCTAAAAAAAAAAATTATTTCTCAATTAGAAGAAATAATGTACAACTTAATTAAAAGAATAATGTACAACTTAATTAAAAAAAATAATGTATAACTTAATTAGAAGAATATGTACAACTTAATTAAAAGAATAATGTACAACTTGATTAAAAGAATAGTGTACAAGTTGATTAAAAGAATAATGTACAACTTTTATAATAAAAAAATTGAATATACAATAAATTTATTTACTTTCCATAGAAATATATAATATACAGCTCGATGTGCGCCTGCCCCGTTCGCCTAGTTAGATGTTGTTCAGTTGGGACTCTCAGAAGTAATCTGACGCCTTTTTTTTCAGATCAGTGAATAAAATTAAAACCGAAACGAAAGAAGAGACGTTTCTTCTAACGCTAGAAGACCACTGGAAGACACCCGGGACCAGAGCATGTCGTGAAGAAGCACACTGGGCTCGGTTGATTGGCACTCCTGTAGGCTCATCTTGCATACAAATTCTTATATATATATATATATATACATGACCAATGAGAAAAAAAGCTAATAATCATTAATGAAAAAATAACAACAATAACAGAATTTTGAATTGTAAGAGAGAGCGAGATTGTGAGAGAAAGCGAGATTGTAAGAGAGAACGAGATCCTCAAGCATTTCTTTAACAAACTGTCTTCCTAGCGATGCTCACGAGAAGCCCACATTTCTAGCGAAATTCCCTTCTAAAGCGAGATCCCCATCACAAAATTAGCGAGATTTCCTTCTAGAGCAAGATCCATCACAAAATTAGCTTCACCCACTTATCTTCCTTGTCGAGGGTTGAAGTTTTGACTTATGTATGTCGAATTTTCAACCCTCGACAACCCGTTTCCAAGTTTTTTGTCGAGTTCTCAATGTTTGACGTCTACATTAGTCGAATCCTCAACCCTCGACTTCTAGGCTCAATCTCCCAAAACAACAATATTCTCTAATAAGTTTCAAAACAACAATATTTCTTTAATAAGTTTTGAAAACAATAATATTAATATTAAAGGTCCAGGAAAACTAAAAGGATATTGTCCTTTTAGAAACTATTTAGGAAAATATTGTTGTTTTCAAACTATTTGTAAAAATATTGTTGTTTTTTTTTAAAAAATAAGTTGAGGGTTAAGAAATAGGTCGAATTTTCAACCCTCGACCTTCCCCTTTGTACGTCAAACTTTGAACCCTCAACCTTGCCTTAACATTATTATTGAGTCTGTTTAATTATCATTACGGAGACCTTCCTCATAATTATTCGATATGGAGAGAACGAAAGACCTTCCTCATTCCGGAGACCTTTCTCATAACACTCATAATTATTTGATGTGTTAAAAATAATTTTGTATTGGGAGAGAACGAAAGAGGGAAGAGTAAGAGAGAGAGCGAGATTTTGAGCGAAAGCGAGATATCCGTACAAATTTCCTTTTTTTCTTTTTTTAATTATTACACATACCTTATTCTTTCTTCCTTCTTTTTTTTATTTTTTTTTATTTTCCATTTTATAAAAACAATTTCTAAAAACATTTTTTTATTATTTATAATTTAAAAAAAAAAAAAGAAAAAAAACTCCATCAGAATCTTGGTACCAAATGTACAAAAGGAATCCAAGATCATTATCGTAAAATCTTTTAAACTATTGACCTCACTACTGTGATTAAAATTTCTATTCTTTATATCAATAATATAGTCTTATCTATAGACTTGCATGTGAAGGTTTTGAGTGTTGATTTGATTTATTATGTCCCCAAATTATTATCTAAAATATGTAAATTTGAATATTGAAGTTTTTTTTTACCTAACTTTTTAGATTTAGACTATCTAACTTATTATTTATGTCAGTGACATTTAAAAGCTTCTATATCAAAATAATTACTATTCATAATATATAAAAAGAATAAATTAAAAAAATAATATCTCATAAAAATAAAAAAATGTAAATTAAATATCTCATTTATATAAAAATAATTATAAAAATCAATGTATTCCACAAGGCGGACATCGTCGATTTCGAGCTAGTTGTCGTTATCGACTTCGAACTTGAGGTTGCTCGGGTTCTTCTTGATGTTGCTCTGGTACCTCTACAAACGCTTCATAATATAAATATTCATTATGCTCTCTACGACCCCGACCATGTCTATGCACGTATGAAGACGAAGGACCAGCCTCTGAGTCATAATGTCCTGAACCAAATGCTGGCACCATCATCATCGGACTAACATAATCAGTTTGACTCTGCGTTTGCATCATAGGGGACAACCCTTCCACATTATGTCAACCTCATCAAACTCATCCTCTTCCTGAACAGGTCCTCTACGTCTAGGAACTGATGGAGGAACAATAGGTATATCATACATATAATGAATTTCCTCCATATAGCTTTGGTTGTCACTACATATAGCAAGAACCTTTCGAACCTCATGGAGTCTATGGCTGTTCGATCTCTGTGAATTATAAAACAATTAGACAATATTTAAAATAAATTTAAATTAAAAATAATTAGATAATATTCATTTACCAGATGACCCACAGCTGCTCCCGGATGAGTGACATAACGCCTTGTGATATTATTATACCAATGAATATATTCTAGAGTGATATCTATGTCAAACTGTTCAAGAGAAACCCCACTGCAATACTGATCTGAAAAAAAAAATTAATTTCTCATTAAAATATTTGTTTCTTAAT
>NC_052349.1:9056091-9065101 GCF_009727055.1 Benincasa hispida | reverse complement strand
AAGAATAATGTACAACTTAATTAAAAGAATAATGTACAATTTTATAATAAAAAAAATTGAATATACAATAAATTTATTTATTTTCCATAGAAATATATATATATATATATATTATATACATGACCAATGAGAAAAAAAGCTAGTAATTATTAATGAAAAAATAATAACAATAATATAATTTTGAATTGTAAGAGAAAGCGAGATTGTAAGAGAGAGCGAGATGTTCAGAGAGAGCGAGATTGTGAGAGAGAGCAAGATTGTGAGAGGGAGCGAGATTGTAGGAGAGAGCGAGATGCATACATTCCATAGACGTTGGAGATTGTCCCTCCTACAATCTCGCTCTCTCCTACAATCTCGCTCTCAATTTCGCTCTCTCTTACAATCTCGCTCTCTCTTACAATCTGCTTCACCCACTTATCTTCCTTGTCGAGGGTTGAAGTTTCAACTTATGTATGTCAAAACTAGCGAGATTTCCTTTTCATCGTCGAGGTTGAAGTTTCGACTTATGTATGTCGAAACTTCAACCCTCGACAACCCTAATTTACGTATTGTTTTCAAGTTTTTCTTTGTTTGTGGAGTTCTCAACGTTCGAACTCTACATTAGTCGAATCCTCAACCCTCGACTTCTAGCCTCGAACTCCCAAAACAACAATATTTCTCTAATAAGTTTCAAAACAACAATATTTCTCTAATAAGTTTCAAAACAACAATATTTCTCTAATAAGTTTTGAAAACAACAATATTAATATTAAAGGTCCCTAACGGCTATATTGCTTATAAATGAAAAAAAAAACTATTTCTGGCTTGCAAACGATTCTGCTTCCAGCTTTCAATCGAATCTTAACGGTAAATCTTTCTTTCAATATAGTTTTTTTGTTTGTTTTTTTGGTTTTGGATGTGTTCTGTGGTTGAAGACGAGTAGAAAGAGTTTGTGAGTGAGATAAGTGAGAGTGAAATCGGCAGAGCGACGCCGGAGAGAGCGACACTGGAGAGATAAGTGAACCAGTTTTTGTTTGTTTTTCTAGTTTTCAATGTGTTATGTGGTTGAAGACGAGTAAAAAGAGAGAATGTAAGGGAGATAAGGGAGATCGACATCGGAGAGAGCGATACCGGAGAGAGCAAGATTGTGAGAGAGAGTGACAGCGGAGAGATCGAGATTGTGAGAGAGAGCGACACCGAAGAGAGCAATGCCAGCGAGAGCGATGCCAGCGAGATCCATTCTAGCAAGATTTAAACATAATGTTTTTTTACATTTTTTTTTCTAAAGGAGTTTACTAATTGAATTTTTTAATAAATGCAGGAGTGATTTAAGATGGCTACACATGTCAGAATAGTTGAAGGTGACAGATTTCCCGGTCAAGTAACCAGTTTGGCCCACATTGCCAATGCAAACAAGATTGTCAAAGAGAAGCTCACGCCAACGCAGTTGGCCATGTTCAAGAGAATAGTTTTTGGGCAATTTGTTGACGTTGATATGGTGTTCAACAGCCCAATTGTCCATCACATGTTGCTCAGAGAAGTAAAGAGGACAAAATCAGACTCAATGACATTTGCTATGAGGCAATTAACGTGTCAACTATAGGCAAACACTCCATATTTTTTATATGTAACATTGTATTTTTTATTCTTTGTAAAAACATTCATTTATTTTTTTTATGTATGTAAGAACATTCATTTATTTTTTATATATGTAAAAACATTCATTGTATAATTGAACAAATATTTTTTATGAAAGTTTAAAGTTCAAAGTTCAGTATCTAAATTTTATCAGAACATCTGGCTAATGCTATTTTCATTGTATAATTGAATTTTATCAGTATAACAGAGCACATCCAAAACCAATTATACAACACATCCAATTGAAAGAACATTCATTGTATAATATTTGTTTGTTATCCATTTTGTTTCAAGTTTGTGTTCTGTGAAAACATTCATTGTATAATTGGTTTTGGATGTGTTCTGCTACTGCTCTTATCAGTATCAGAATTTTATCAGAACATGTAAGTTCAAAGTTCAAAGTTCAACATCAGAATTTTATCAGAACATACATAATTGAGCTTAGAACATTATATGGTTCAAGGTTCAAAGTTCAAAGATTGAGAGAGCGAGATGTTGAGAGAGAGCGAGATTGAGAGAGTATTTGTTATCCATTTTGTTATAAGTATGAGAATTGAGAGAGTATGAAGTCATTGTTTTTACACGTATGAAGATTGAGATATGTATTTGTTATCTATTTTGTTTCAAGTATGAAGATTGAGAGTGTATGAAGTCATTGTTTTTTGTTACACGTATGAAGATTGAGAGAGTATTTGTTATCCACTTTTGTTACAAGTATGAAGATTGATAGAGTATGAAGTAATTGTTTTTTGTTTTCAGTATGATCCATTTTTGTTATAAGTATGAAGACTGAGAGAGTATGACGATAGAGAGAGTATGAATATTGCTATTATATAAATACTCCAGCTTGTTATTTTTTTTTGTTTACAAGATGAAAGTATGAAGTATCAAGTGTTACAAGTATGAAGTATGAAAAACAATGAAGTATGTTACAAGTATGAAAAAGTATGAAGTATGTTACAAGTATGACATATGAAAAAATGGTCAATGGTATTTATAACTAAACTTGATGAGGGGTGTTTGTGTCTCGGTCTCTGCACTTTCAGAACGTCGCACGGTTTAAACGGTTCAGTACAATTTTCTTATTCCAAATTCCACACCGACCACACTTCATGTCACACCCCGCACCAGATTACCCTCTTAACCTAGACGGAGCAGTTACCAACCCTTTTGCTGGCACTTACTGCCTAACTTACCTTAAAATAATATTCAAACCCTGAATACATACATAATAACACAGAGCTTAACATATTTACATTACAGGTTTTCACAGCATTGTTTTCACATAGATAATACAACCTAGTGGACACCATCAAGAATTCTAGTCACTAGACAGACACATGTGTACTAACTAATACAGGTATTCAATTACGCTTCCTTCAACCTATTTCTTTGAGTGGCAGAGCAGCAGCAGAATAGTCCTTTGGGAACTGACCGCTACCTGAAAGAAAACATTTGAAACGTGAGCTAGAAGCCCAGTGAGTGACTTAATAAAAATATAAATCTCATGCTTAAAACTGAAGCTTGAGAACATAATACTGAAACTAGAGTATACCAAGCAAACGCGTACATAAAACCTTTAAAACTACCACTAACATCATTATTCCTCAGTTGAGGACGAGCATATATCGCTCTAGCTCCCAACGTCTGTTATCGGCTAAGAGACCCATACCTCGGCCTCTTATTCAAACCTGTCTACATGCTCATGGAGTTTTCTATGTATCGTCAACACTTTAGGTACATTTACTCAGATTCCTTCCTTACCTTTGGTATCCCTATTCATTATGTTTAGAAATACCAGGGCATGTACTTTGGCAACCTTAGGTATTAAAAACATAGTACGTCAAGCTTCCTTCAACCTTAGTTTAACCCTAACACATGCTTCATATTTTGTGAAATAAGTTGGCTTAAAACATATTGAACTAGCTTGTAAAACCACTAGCATGCATTAGACATGGAAAACATACTTAGAAAACTCATACATTAGTAAACACCATGCGTCGATAAACATTCATAAGCATTAGAAATTTCAAACTATCCTTCTAGCCTAGGAGAACATATGATTGCCTTTATCCTTAGTTGAGAGTGAACTACTAGTTCTAACCCTCAACGTCAATCTTAGTCAGAGAAAACTCTTTTGCTCAATCCTTCAACGTCGTATTACCTACATGCACGTGGTTATAACTGAGTACCGTCGTACCTTATGTACCTGACTAGGATACCTTCGCATTGTCCTTCAGTATCCTTAGGTACTTGACTAGGATACCTTCTCATTGTCCTTCAGTATCCTCAGGTACTTGACTAGGATATCTTCTCATTGTCCTTCAGTATCCTTAGGTACTTCTGCTCAGATACCTTCTCAAACATCCTTCAGTATCGAGCTGCTAAAATACCTTCTCAAATGTCCTTCGGTATCTGGTTGGGCGGATACCTTCTCAAATGTCCTTCGGTATCGCGTTTTAAGTAAAACTAGTCATAAACATTTAGTTGAACACTAAATCTTAGTGCTCACATCATCATACTAATTCATCATAAAAATGGAGTTACTTAAACATACTGAAAGTATTTGGAAAAGATAACATATCTACATCAATCCCATGGAAAACATGCTTTACTTAGCATGAGAAACAGTTTCACAAATATGTTGCTTGACACATCATTTAAACACTTAGCATGAGAAATATTATCAAAGAAATCATAATTTCTAAATCATTAAAACAGTAAGCCATCATATAGTCACTCACAGCTTGTTGGCCTCTTAACAGGTTATACGCATCTTCTAGCTCTTCTTGGCCTGAAAGGATATAATTTCTAGTTAAACTACTTAGAATTCTTAGCAAAATACCTCAAATAGTTCATTTGCTAATGGAACTTTCATCATCAAAGACTTCCTTACTAGCGAGATCCCCATGAGCGAGGTCAGTAAGATCCCCCATGAGCAAGGTCAGCGAGATCCCCCATGAGCGAGGTCAGCGAGATCCCCTAGAGCCTGTCTCTTATACACATCTAGATGTGTATAAGAGACAGCCCTAGAGCAACACCAGTGAGATCTCTATGAGCGACACCGGCGAGACCTCCATGAGCGACACCAACAATGCTCATTACCAGCGATACCAACCCAAATTCTAGTGAGATCTCCTTCATTAGCGAGATCCTCTTCCACAGAATTAGCGAGATCTCCTTCATTAGCGAGATCCTCTTCACAAAATCTTGCTATAATCTCCACGGTGAACTGTATGCTTATTCTTCCCAAACAGCTGTCTGCTTATGCACATGTTCTCTGTTACAACTTTAAAAATTCATAACTCAAAATCCAGACCTATTTTGAAGAAACTTCCTTCTACAAACATGTTTAGAATTGAGTTAACTTTCCCAGCGAGATTTGGCACTTTCCAGCGAGATTCAGTGCAAAACCAGCGAGATTTTCGCCCCTAGTGAGATCCACCTCTCGCTCCCTCTCGCTTTTAAGCTGCCTGCTTAATCTTCCTAAGAAGCTATCTGCTTATGCCCAGATCCTCTGTTACAACTTCAAAAATTCATAACTCAAAATCCAGCCCTCTTTTGAAGAAACTTCCTTCTACAAACATGTTTAGAATTGATTAACTTTCTTACCTTAAAATTTCAGCCACAAATTCCTTATAGTTTGGCCTAGAGATCCAAATCTTCACCTTGGGACCTGATTAACCCAAGATTCTGTCCCTCCTGTAATTTCATCACTTTCCATTCTTCTTCTCCTGCCATCTTTCTCCGGCAAGACAACTTTGAAAATTAGATTCTCTCAGCTTTCAAATGGCACCGATTTCACTAAATTTGTTCATGTAGATTGCTAAAACCAAACTTTCGAAGTTCCTTTTCCCTTTTAATCTTCCTGCCGCCTCCTAAATTCAAGGATAATTCGCCACGTCAACTCATATCTAATGACTCAGCCCAAGCCAACAAGTGAGTTTCTTTATTTAATACGTTTTTCTTTTCCATTCTCCTCAACCTCTATAATTTGCATGGATTTTCACTTATATAATATTTAATATATCATTCCTTTGGCGAAACATACTTGTTTAGGAACTTAGATTTCGGGGTTTACACTTAGGCTTACACGAGCTTATTTCTTCATGCTTCCACCCTCTATCCTTCCTTAAGTCATGGCTTCATTCAACTCATTAAGAGACGTCTCATTACTTTCTCTTACTTAAAATAATTAGGGTTCGAGCTTTACAGTATAACTGATTGTTCCCATCCATAGAAACCGCAACCAACATGGTGCCTTTGTATTTTCCTTTCAAGTGCGACCCATCAACAATAATACAAGGCCGACAACTTGCAAAACCTCTAATATAAGGCCCTAATGCCATAAACATATACTTGAAATGCACCTCATCTTCAAGTTCGATCTCAAAGACTGTACCCAGATTCTCTATTTTTAGTGCTTCTCCATAGGCATGTAGTATGGAGTATGAGTATTCTGGAGTACCTCTAGTGAGATCATACGCGGCTTCCCTTGCACGCCACGCTTTATCATAACTTATGTTCACACTATAATCTCTTCTCATATCCTCAACGATATGACAAGGTTTATAAACACATCCCATGCCTGTGAACTTATCTTTGATGAGTTGACCAACCCTCTCATCCTGTTTAGACTTCAACGTTATAACTATCTGAATTCTACTAACCTCTTCTCGCAAAAGAAAGAACTCAAGATCATCATCATCCGTTATGCATTGTGGAGGGACTTCAAATTCAAGATTATATTTAACTTTTAGGATAAGATCAAACTCTGAAGAACTGATTTTTGTAGCCCTGTAAATGCGAGATTTAAGTTCTTCATAATTCACTGTAGGGGGCACAACGATTCCTTTCAACTGTCTCCCAATATACGAACTTTCATTCTCGTCCCAAGCACCTCCAAATCGAATAAATATACACTTTCCTGTCATCCTACAAAGCAAGAGAACATTTGTCATTAAGCTATACAAGCAATTGAAGTGTACTCTCGCTCTCTATCAAAATCTCGCTCTCGCTCGCTCTCTCTCAATCTCGCTCTCTCTGAACATCTCGCTCTTAATCTCGCTCTCTCTTACAATCTCGCTCTCACTCCATATTATTGATATGTAACATTGTATTTTTTATTTTTTGTACATTCATTTATTTTTTATATATGTAAAAACATTCATTTATTTTTTATGTATGTAAAAACATTCATTGTATAATTGAACATATATTTTTTATGAAAGTTCAAAGTTCAGTATTATCAGAATTTTATCAGAACACCTGGCTACTGCTCTTTTCATTATATAATTGAATTTTATCAGTATCAGAACATAGCACATCCAAAACCAATTATACAACACATCCAATTGAAAGAACATTCATTGTATAATCTTTGTTTGTTATCCATTTTGTTTCAAGTATGTGTTCTGTAAAACCATTCATTGTATAATTGGTTTTGGATGTGTTCTGCTACTGCTCTTATCAGTATCAGAATTTTATCAGAACATGTAAGTTCAAAGTTCAAATTTCAAAGTTCAACATCAGAATTTTATCAGAACATGCATAATTGAGCTTAGAACATTATATGGTTCGAGGTTCAAAGTTCAAAACTTTCATGTCTGTTTTCTGATCATTATTTTGTCTTCAATCAACTTGAATGTCACAATAGGTAGGATGTTAAAATTATGATGTGTTTAGGATGGCTTTGAGAAGCACGGGCAAATCTCCTTGAGAAGCTTCCAAACTACATCCATATTTTGTTACAATGACTTAATACTCTCTCAATCCTCATACTTGTAACAAAATGGATAATTCATACTCTCTCAATCTCGCTCTATCTGAACATCTCGCTCCCTCAATCTCGTTCTTTCTTACAGTCTCGCTCTCTCAATCTCGCTCTCTCTCACAATCTCGCTCTCTCAATCTCGCTCTCTCTCATAATCTCGCTCTCTTAATCTTTGAACTTTGAACCTTGAACCATATAATGTTCTAAGCTCAATTATGCATGTTCTGATAAAATTCTGATACTGAACTTTGAACTTTCATAAAAAAATATATGTTCACTTATACAACGAATGTTTTTACATACATAAAAAATAAATGAATGTTTTTACATACATAAAAAATAAATGAATGTTTTTACAAAGAATAAAAAATACAATTGTCCTCTTCACTTCTCTGAGCAACATGTGATGGACAACTCCTTCAGAAAAAATTAAAACATTTGTTAAATCTCGTATAAAAAAAATGAATGCTCCTCGTGGCAATCGCTCTCGCTAGAATGGCTTCTCGATGGTGTCGCTCCTCTCTCACAATCTCACGCTCCCTCCAGTGTCGCTCTCATCTGCGCACAACTCGCTCGCGTCGACCGTCGTCGGGGATCTACTCCCCTAATTACCTAATTCTCATCCTTTTACTCGCGTATATGATCCACACCACAATAATAACATACGAAAACCAGAAAAACAACACAAAAAAACCATAGTTCTACTATTCTCCGAGGATGTCAGCACGAGAGACTCTCGCTAGAAATGCCGCTGCGCTCGACAAGCTCAATACCCACCTCTCACTCATCGAGTTGAGAACACTGCGAGGACTGTGTGTCGTCTCTTCTCCAAATCTCGCTCCGGTCCCGGCGTAGTCGCTCTTCCCCTATCTCCCCTAATTCTCTTTTCAACTCGTCTTCAAACTCGACATAACACAATCGGGAAAACAGAAAAACAAACAAAAAAACCAAAATAGTTCACTATCTCCGGTTCGGCTCTCGCTAAATGGCTCTCGCTAGATCGAACTCTCGCTACGCTGTAGAATGGCCCTCGCTGGTGTCGCTCTCATCTCACAATCTCGCCCTCATGTCGCTCTCTCTTCACAATCTCGCTGTCTCGGTGTCGCTCTCCCTTATCTCCCTCAACCATTCTCTTTTTACACTCGTCTTCAAACCCAATAACACATCGATAAACCAGAAAATACAAACAAAAAAACACATAGGTTCACTTATCTTCTCGGTGTCGCTCTCGTCATGGCGTTTCGCGTCTCGATCCTCTCGCTAGAAATTGCTCTCGCTGGTTGTCGCTCTCGTCCTCACAATTCGCTGTCTCCGGTGGTCGCCTCCTTATCTCCCCCCCCTCACTTCTCTTTTCACTCGTCTTCAACCACATAACACATCGAAAACAGAAAAACAAACAAAAAACATAGGTCGAACAACTCCTCCGTGTTCGGACTCTCGCTAAACAATGGCATCGCTCTCGCTAGAATGACTCTCGCGGCATCGCTCTCGTTAAGAAAATGCGCTTCGCTGGTGTCGCTCTCTCTCACAATCTCGCTCCCTCCATGGGTCGCTCTCCTCGTCACAATCTCGGCTGTCTGCCGGTGTCGCTCTCCTTATCTCCCTCAACATTCTCTCTTT
>NC_052349.1:8967726-9056066 GCF_009727055.1 Benincasa hispida | reverse complement strand
TACTCGTCTTCAACCACATAACACATCGAAAACCAGAAAAACAAACAAAAAAACCATAGGTTCACTTATCTCTCCGGTGTCGCTCTCTCCGGCGTTGCTCTACCGATTTCACTCTCGCTTATCTCGCTCACAAACTCTTTCTACTCGTCTTTAACCACAGAACACATCCAAAACCAAAAAATCAAACAAAAAAAACCATATTGAAAGAAAGATTTACCGTTAAGATTCGATTGAAAGCCGGAAGTAGAATCGTTTGCAAGCCGGAAATAGTTTTTTTTTCGTTTATGAGCAATATAGCCGTTAGCCTTGGAAAATTTGAATGAATAATTATAGTTTAGTTTTAGTGGGTTTTTTCAGTAAAAAGGTAAGAAGACGAAGTAAGGGCATATTAAGTAATCTGGTAGGGCGATGACGTCAGCAGAGGGTCGATTGATATTATTTTTTAAAAAAGGGTCATTTGACATTTTGGGCCCAATTTTTGGGTCATCCGTACAAATTTCCCAATCCGTACAAATTTCCCCGGATTTTTTAGCTTTGGTTTATTCTTCTAAAACCCTATTTCACGTCCAGCCACCGCCACCCTCCCATTTCCGGCCCGGCACGAGAGCATATACTTCTCAAACTGGTACGATTGAAGTTTTAGTTAGTTTTCATCTCAATCTTTACCATTCAACTCCATTTTCGGTTTTTGCAGTCGGCCCCTTCCTCGATTTCTTTGATTTAGATCATCTCATCTACAATTTCTTCCATTCAACTCCATTTTCGGTTTTTGCAGTCGGCCCCTTCCTCGATTTCTTTGATTTAGATCATCTCATCTACAATTTCTTCCTACTATTTTTAGCTATGATTTACATGATGCATAGTGTTGAGTTTATGCAATGATTTAAATTAAGTCTAATTTTTTTTCTGTAAGAATTGGACTTCGATTGGAAAAGGAGATTTCTAGAAATTAGGGTTAAATGCTAAAAGATATGTAAGCAAATCAAAACTAAAAACATGGGCTTTTGTGAAAAAACTCAAGTTTGCATTCTCATCCTCTGTTCTCTTAGGTTGGTGCATTTTTCTTCCTAGTAATATCTTTAACATTCTTCACTTTTCCTTCCATGGTAAACCTTCTCAATGCTGAAGCTAGGATTATTTGTAATTTTGTAATAATTTCATAAGAGCTTTTCTTTGGACTTTTTAGTAGGAAAGAAACAATGGAATATTTAGGAGTTTGATGTTTTTTGTGGTGGGAGCATATTACCCTTTGATGACTCTATTTTGATACAGATTATCAAACCCTCCGTAGCTTATCTTCTCCTTGAGCTATTTTAAATTCAGGCTTTCATATCATATTTTTTGCATATGAATCACTTTCTTATGAAAATAATGATAATATTAATATTTGGATTTGGCCAAAAATGATTTCAAATGAGAGGATTTAAAACGAGGATAGCAATTAAACCTTCTTTATTGCTACCTGACAATTTAAACAACCCAGACTACCCAATTGGTTGGGCTGAGATGTCATGAATATTTGGTATTTAACTATTGGGTTGGGTTGGGTTGGAGACCATGGTTGAGTCTTTTGGGTTGCTAACTCGACCAATCCAAAATTTCGGGTTGGTCTAAAAAAACCCTAACCCAACCCATATACACCCTGCCATGAGAAATGAAGAAGAAAGTGTGACATTTTACACGGGAACTTTTATTAATAATTATATGATATTTTACAAATAAAAGATAATGTCAATTACATATAAATATGAAAACATATCATTTAATCAAAACAAATCTAACTCTTATTGAATGAAAACTACATTGTCAAAAAGGGAAAAAAAAAAACTTACAGAAAGTCTAAAAATTCAAATAAAACAATTATTTTACAGTTATATTTTTATAACCGTATATAATATAAATTATAGGCCTAACACTTTGATTCTTTCTTCACCACTGTTCTTTTTCTCTATTTTTGGGTTCTCCCCTCTACCATAGCCATCTTTGATAAAGCCGCACATCACCACCAACACACTCACAATGAGACAAGTTTGTTTCTCCATTATTCTTCCCCATTTCTTATCTATCGCTCTCTCTCCCATGTTTTTCATCCTTAGCTACCTCTTCTCTCTCTGTGTATTTTAGATGGAAAATTTATTGAATCAAAACAAGATTTTAAATCACTAGTACTCCGTTTGGTAATCATTTCGTTTTTTGTTTTTGGTTTTTGAAAATTAAGTCTATTTCCTTTCCATTTCTTACAACGGTTTGCATCTTTCTTAAGTAAAATGGTTGAATTCTTAGCGAAATTCCAAAAACAAAAACAAGTTTTTAAAAGTTATTTTTTTTAGTTTTCAAATCTTGGCTTTGTTTTTCAAACCATTATTAAAAAAAGAGACAACAAAGGAAGAAATTTGGAGGTGAAAGTAATGTCTATGAACTTAATTTCTAACAACAAAAACTAAAAATCAAGTGGTTACCAAATGGGAATTCTAGATTTTAAATTCTATTTTTTTTTAATTCATTACAAACACATGAAATCCTTTCAAATCTGGTGGTTTCAAACAGAGGGTTATTCTTGTTGTTTTAGGTTGAAAGAATTGAGTTAGAGCTAACCTAGAGATAGCAATGGGGGAAGAGCAAAAAGACCCTTTTAAGGGAGTGGACTGGAAAGCCGTCGGTGGGGATATGCAAAAAGAAAACATTATAAAGAAAAGGCGTCCAACAAAAATTAGACAAATTCCAGATCATTATTTTCTTCCTAGAAGATCCCTTCCTTCTGCCATTGCATTATATGGGGCGTGTATTGCAGGTGGCATTGGTGTTGGTATGCTGATGGAGATCTGGATAAATGATAAAGTTAAAAGTAAGTATTGAATATGAATCTAATCCCATGTTTGGGACTAGTTTTGAAACAGTAAAAATTTCGTATTGTCATTCAAAATCACATCCAACCATGTTTTTGACCATAGTAATTCAATTTAATATTTGATTTTACACTTTTAATAACCATCGCATTATGATATTTTAAACTATTTTAAGCTCTAAGTTTTCATATTCCTAGCAATATCATTTGTATTTCTCTCTGTTTTTCCTTTTAATGTACTCTCTATGAAAAATAAAAATAAGACAGTTTGATTGATTATTGATTTTCCTTTCTGATGTGTTCTTACAGAGGATGGAGGTGTTATCTGGGAGTTCGACAAGTAGAGTACAAGAGTAGTGTATTATTCAAGCAGAACAAGATAATCAAGTTGCTGGGTTTTGTTTTATTAATCCTAGTTTTGGCACGCATTAAGTGAACATTTTTTAATGCCTCTAGGAATTGTACAAAAATTGGAAGCAATAACTTGTTTTTTATAACCTCCAATTCAGCTATTGGTTGTTTCTCTGATTACAGATCAAGCACAACTGACAATAAATGCAATCATTTTTGGTATAAACCTTGCACAGATTGCTGCTTTGCTCTGCTAAAGCTGGGTCGTAATATCCTACTGAAACCAAACTTTCTTTTGTAATACCCTGAACCTTGCACAAGCGCTGGTATTAACCGATTGTGTTGCATCTTCTGATTTTAATATTGAAATACCATACTGAATTTTAACCAGACATTAATCTTTTGTTAGACAAGAAACCAAACTTTCATTTACAAGAGATTGTAACAATCCTACAAAAGGAGTCTTCAAAAAGATATAAGAATGAACTCCAATCTAAAAGAATTACACTAAGCTAAAAATTAAAAAAAGTCTGATTAACGGATGTCCCAAAAGAATTACACTGAGCTAAAATTCTATTATTCTTCATCAACAGCACTCCACACAAAACAGCACAAGAACAGGCCCTTTACAAGACTCTTCCCTTATCACAAAAGTAAGAATTCTGTCATGATCTCTTCCATCATCGAATGTCAGTTCCTGTTACAAATTCAAAACAGATATTCAACAACACAACAGAATTTGCTATTATGCTTTGTTGAAATGGATACCTCTTTTGAGTTTGGACACCCTCTTTTTTGTTGCTCAGCCACATCTCTAGCTGAGTTTGAACAAATAAAGCTACAAAACCTCATAGGAAAGGATTAATTAAAGATGTTTTCATAACTAACAATATGCGACATGAGAAATTGAAACCAATCAAGTCATCAGTACTAACAACCAAAGGGTTTCGGATTATTTTTTACACATACGAGTAACTTTTAACTTGCATCAGTTGATTTGAAGATAGCAGCTTATTATCAGTATATATAAATGCAAATCGGGGTGCAATTGCTAAGGGTTTATCCTCCCCGTTTCCCATAATTTCTCCCCTCCAAAACTTGGAATAGCTTTAAACAAATTCCTTTCTTCACTCTTCAGATTTAGATAATCGACCTGAGAATGAAAAAGGATAAAAGGTAACATAAGGGAAAGTAAAAAGATGGAGAATGCAAGCTTCATATACAAATCTAGAAAGAAAATATTACAAACCTGATCAGGATTGAAGACCAGCAAACAAAATGAATCAACAGGACCAGAATAAGAATCTACAAAAGGTTCCTTGACTGGTTGTTCACCAGGGTAAGGAAGACCTGGACTAGGCCCCAAATACTGCAATCTTGACTTTGGAGAAATGGAGGACCAGGCTTCTGCCCTTTGCTGCATTCAGAATTCAATATGACCACGATAAAATGTATAGGACTATACCCAATCGAATGAAGTGAATTGTTGAAAATGTAGAACAAGCCTCAAGTCATAAGAAGAAAGGACCATGCCCACAACCTTAAACTTTGTGGCATCAAGACATGACGCATCAACAACTTCAATTCTCCCACTGATACGAAATTGCTCCCATGACTCGGTGAAATACCAACAAATCTTAAAGAACAAAGCATTGGAAATGGAAAATTTGACTCAAATTGGCACATATTTCAGCAGTAATCTAAAGATGATAAGCTACAAAGATGGCATGAACAAATCATTTACCTCGGCAAATGGACAATTCTTAAGCTCTTCAATCTGCAGAATCAACCAAAAATTGAAATTCATTTGCAGGACAAAACTCAGATGCTTANGCACTCCACACAAAACAGCACAAGAACAGGCCCTTTACAAGACTCTTCCCTTATCACAAAAGTAAGAATTCTGTCATGATCTCTTCCATCATCGAATGTCAGTTCCTGTTACAAATTCAAAACAGATATTCAACAACACAACAGAATTTGCTATTATGCTTTGTTGAAATGGATACCTCTTTTGAGTTTGGACACCCTCTTTTTTGTTGCTCAGCCACATCTCTAGCTGAGTTTGAACAAATAAAGCTACAAAACCTCATAGGAAAGGATTAATTAAAGATGTTTTCATAACTAACAATATGCGACATGAGAAATTGAAACCAATCAAGTCATCAGTACTAACAACCAAAGGGTTTCGGATTATTTTTTACACATACGAGTAACTTTTAACTTGCATCAGTTGATTTGAAGATAGCAGCTTATTATCAGTATATATAAATGCAAATCGGGGTGCAATTGCTAAGGGTTTATCCTCCCCGTTTCCCATAATTTCTCCCCTCCAAAACTTGGAATAGCTTTAAACAAATTCCTTTCTTCACTCTTCAGATTTAGATAATCGACCTGAGAATGAAAAAGGATAAAAGGTAACATAAGGGAAAGTAAAAAGATGGAGAATGCAAGCTTCATATACAAATCTAGAAAGAAAATATTACAAACCTGATCAGGATTGAAGACCAGCAAACAAAATGAATCAACAGGACCAGAATAAGAATCTACAAAAGGTTCCTTGACTGGTTGTTCACCAGGGTAAGGAAGACCTGGACTAGGCCCCAAATACTGCAATCTTGACTTTGGAGAAATGGAGGACCAGGCTTCTGCCCTTTGCTGCATTCAGAATTCAATATGACCACGATAAAATGTATAGGACTATACCCAATCGAATGAAGTGAATTGTTGAAAATGTAGAACAAGCCTCAAGTCATAAGAAGAAAGGACCATGCCCACAACCTTAAACTTTGTGGCATCAAGACATGACGCATCAACAACTTCAATTCTCCCACTGATACGAAATTGCTCCCATGACTCGGTGAAATACCAACAAATCTTAAAGAACAAAGCATTGGAAATGGAAAATTTGACTCAAATTGGCACATATTTCAGCAGTAATCTAAAGATGATAAGCTACAAAGATGGCATGAACAAATCATTTACCTCGGCAAATGGACAATTCTTAAGCTCTTCAATCTGCAGAATCAACCAAAAATTGAAATTCATTTGCAGGACAAAACTCAGATGCTTATTGGCACATATAAAAAACCCTGACCTAATCCATCACAAACAATTCCCCTGAGCTTATTTTATCGCTTGTCTTGTTGCCAAACATATGAATTACGTAATTGAAAACACCAACAAAAAGAAACAAACCACATTGTGCAATCAAAATCCAGAAGCCCATATAATCATTGCATCAAAAACCATAGAAAAAAGCAATGGCCGCATGAATCGAACTATATAAGACGGAAATATAGAGCCTCCCCGTAGAAGAAGAACCTTGCGAGTTCTAGAATCCGTGTAAATATGGATCTTATCGGTGCCCTCTTCAAATCCTCTGAAAACGACTGTGCGATTTGAGGGCCTTCCATTAATTCCTATCGTTGCCTGAAAACGAATTCGACGTAGAAACCGATTGTGAAGAAGCAATAAGGAAACTTGAACTTGAAGAGAAATAGAGAGAGGGAAACGTACGAGCTGCAAGAATTTGGAATGCTTGATTCGGCCATTAGATTCCAAAGCACCGAGTAGAAGGGACTTCCATGGCGCCGCTGCCGATCCCATTTCCTAATTGCCCGCTAATTCGCCTACTGCTTTCTATTTCCCATTTCAGTTCAATACATCACTGGGAAATAGTTAGTGCTTTCAGAAACGAAATTCAACTGTTTCAGTAATTTATATCCGATATTGAATAATGAATTTAACCAATTCATAATTTTTTTTTTCTTTTTTTCTTTTTTAAATTTTTTTTAGGATATAAAAAATGTCAAACTACTTATAAAATAGAAGAAAAAATATATATATTGTCACGATATACTTCTGTCAACTCCTATAAAAAAAATCCTATCATTTTGTGTAATAGTTTCCTCTTATTCCAAATTTTTCCTTGAATCTAGAAAAAAGTGTAAAGACACTAAACATCACTTCTCTCTGTGACATCTAACGGGTCACCCAACATAGGATTGCTCCAAGTTAAGTGTAGTTCTTATGATTGAGCCACCGAAAAAGGAGGTGCACCTTGTTGGTATAAGTAGTAACTTTCAATTCTTTTAAGCCTTTTTTAACCATACTTTCATGTCCTCAGGATCTCTCTCATTCGGATGTGATATTGGTTCATTCATGTACCCCTCCTGATCTCGGGTCATTACAATGAAATATTTGATATTTTAGTTGCATTAACCACAAATCTAACTAAGATCCATGGTTATCGTTGTAACTTAAACATGTATGTGGAGACATACAAGTGGATTGTGTTTTAATGTAGTATAAGGATAAGGGGGATACCTTATCCATGTGACACTACGAGTGTGGCCTGCTTTGTAGGTGTTACAAATGTTGTAAAGTGCTACAAATGATCTGATCTTGATCATTCGTGTATTAGACATGCGGGCAGGGATGTTCTATATAAAGGAGTTTGTATAAGATTGGACCACGAAATGTTTAGTCTCGTTATATAACACCGTTCATAATTGAGACTTTCATTTCACTAGGATGACCATAGGTAACATGACCTTAATTCTGAATGAGTTGTGAACTCTTGACTATGAGGGCGATCCTTTGATTTGCATAGGTGAGAATGGTCAGATCGCCGACTCAACAAGCCTACCATTTTGTAGATTCGTCTGATTGGGAAACTGGGAACTCAACTACACAAGATGAAATTCACCCATTCCCCGATGTAGAGGTAAGTAGATAAATTGCTCCCTTAAAGGCTAATTGTGGGGCTTGAACAATGTGGCACCACACCCTCTCTTGGCCCGATAGGGGTTTAGTCATAGTGGGACTATGATCTATTGTTCATTAGAGGAATCAGTGGTATTTAAGGAGTTACATGTAACTATAGGGGAAAAACGATAAATTGATCCAACTGTACTTGCGAGCGATTTGTGAAAGGGTCGTCGTACTATTGATTGGTTATATCCAATGGACACAGAAATATATCTGTAGTGCAAAGAGTGCAGCTGCCGGTCTTTAGTGGAGTGTCTAGCAGTTAAAGAATGATGGATAATGTGATTAAAGAGTTTAGTCAGTTATTTACATACCATTGGAACTTCAAGCTATAAGTCCATAAGGTCCCCTTGGTAGCTCAATGTATTCAAGTTGAGAATAAGTTTTTGGGTTAATTTGAAATGTTCAAATTAATAAGAGGAAATTTGATTATATATGATATAATTAAATTAATTCAATTATATATGATATAATTGATATAATGTATTTGATACATTAATGTTTGATTGGAGGAACTTATATTTGAATATGATTCAAATATAATTTCTATGAATAAGATTCATACTTATTAAATTTAATATAAATATGATTTATATTAAATGTCATAAAATAGAGAAAAGAACTATGATTTATATGTTGTATATGATGCAATATTAAAACTATAGGTTACAAATATAATATGATAAGTTAGTTATTGTATTTATTTATAATTTATTAATTATATGATAATTAAAATTTCTTTTTCTCAATAACCGACCTTAGTGGGTGGTTACACGGTTTTATGATAATTGTGGATAAAATGAATATTGATTTAAAAAATCTAACACGGCTTACATTAATACTGATTGAGTGACTATACGATAACATCAAGTTTACTAGACGATAACTTGAGAGTCTAAACAATCGAGTATCCAGTCTATGCAATAGACTTCCATCTTCTACACAATAGTTCACTCGCTTACTCGATCATCTTCCTCCTTCACTCCAATCCTTCCCTCAAACCAAAATAAGCCAGAGCCCAACACTCCTTAATTCTCACACTGAGAATACCAAGACAATCTCGTGGTTGTTTCTAGTTTTTCGAGGATCGAGTTGACACTCGTTGCTATTCAAGGGAGTTCGAGTTCTTGCTCGTTTCATTCGTGACTAATCGAGGGATATACTTGAAGAAATTTTTCTTCAAAGGTATTGTCTCTCTAAACTTTGTATTTGTTTCAAGAAGCATGCTGTAATTTATGATTTAATGCATAATCTATTTAGTATAATTGTGAATGTATGAGTTCTTTCATAATGGAGTTTGGATGATCCGCTTTCGTTCATAGGTCCTCTATAATTAAAGATCCTTCAATTGGTATCAGAGCTAGGTTGTTCTGATTTCCAAATTCCATTTATGTATTTACTTTCACTTTTAGTCTTGGTGGGTTTTAAGTATTCTGCATTGCGTTTAAGTGTTAAGTGTGTTTGTGGATGTTGTTGATGGATGTTTCGGGATAATTGTCTCTGTATAAAGCTTTCTTTACTTTTAAAAAAGGTAATTTGTAAAAGCCCCTGCATTTTTAGGGCATATTAACTTGCAATCGAGTCTATATTCCTTTAAGTTTTTGTTTTTGAGTTGTTCGTGAAGAAGCTTCAAATGCATGAAGTTGTTGTTCGCTTCGAGGAAGAAGACGAATCGTTGGTCACATTGTGTAGCTCAAGCTAGACGATCATTTAGATTTGGCTATGCGATCGTGTAGAAATGTTCTACTCGATCGTGTAGTATTTGTTAAATGATCGAGTAAAGAGTTTACTCGATCGTGTTGTGTTGGCTACATGATTGCATAGACGCTCAAGGTAAACAATTGTAGAGTATTTGATACTCGATGCATGGCATGCGCGCTAGATGATTGTGTAGGTTATCGTGCTCATTGCATAGTCACTAGCTATACGATCATTTGGTATACGATACTCGACGCTTGCTCGAGATCATGTAGACTATCATGCTCATCACATAGTTTTTAGCTACATGATTGCATGACATGTGTTACTCGATGTGTGCTGCACAATCGCATGGACTTTCATGCTCATTGCATAGTCCTTAGCCACGTGATCATCGCTATACGATTGTTTATACTTGATGTGTGTTACTCAACGATCTGAAGGATTTGTTACATGATCACATGGCAAGGCTTCAAGGCAGGCGGTTCAAGACCTGGTTCACCTGTTTGAACCGGTTGACTCGATGCTTTTGTAATAGTTTAGCTTTTATTTCTGATTTTGAGGCATATTATCCTAGTCCATCAACTTTTATTGAATATGCATGTGATGTATGTTTATTTTATATGTCATAATGTATGTTATATAGTTTTAAAATCCACCATAGGCTATGCATTTTATTCATGCTTCATCTTTATATTATAAGTGTTATAATATAGTAGTTTGTATGATTAAAT
Source organism: Benincasa hispida (assembly GCF_009727055.1). Classification (NCBI taxonomy): domain Eukaryota; kingdom Viridiplantae; phylum Streptophyta; class Magnoliopsida; order Cucurbitales; family Cucurbitaceae; genus Benincasa; species Benincasa hispida. Next base: position 9,045,665 of record NC_052349.1, on the reverse strand, counting down.
TACATTAAAGCATACTCATGCATCATATAATATAAGAGTTATAATATGCATACATTAAAGCATATCCATGCATCATCTTTATTATAAATGTTATAATATAAGGATGTATGTTAGCATGTATGCTTAGTTCATTACTTGTTATATAAAAGTTATATATTAGTAATGAATGAACATTGCATGAAGCATGACACTTAGGTTTATCTATAAAAGTTACAAATACCTTGTGAATGTCTAGCTTAGCAATGTGAATGGTTTTAATTGTTTCATTTTTTTTATAAGAGTTATAATTAATGAAATTAGAATTAAAATCAATAAGAAAGAGTTGCATGCAAACCTTAGGCTAATCATGTTTTAAAAGTGTTTTAAATTTGATTGAGATAGACCTAAGATCACGTTTTTAATAAGATTAGAAACCTAAGTTTAATCTTTTAATTCGGTTGAATAGGATTAAATCGACTAATAAAAGATTAAAAACATACTAAATCTATCTATAAAGGACCTTTTGGCTAAGGTTGGTTTTGGCTAGGCTGGGGTACTTAAGTTGATGGAAACATCGCACCCCTACTTGGAAAGATAAATTAGATAGATTTGTTACATGCATGTAAATTTGATGGAAGTCTGTTAAAGTGTTTAACAAAACTTGAATTGAACTTGTTTAATCATCAAAAGCAAGTATTGTTTTTTAGCAAATTAAATAACCACTTAGTTAAAATAAGTAGCCGAATTTTCTAAGTTAATGAATCCCTAGGTAGAACATTTAGTGGGAGGTAATCGAGGTATATGATACTTCACTTTAGCTCTACACGTTTCTCCCTAAAAAATTCACACCGTGAGATCTATCCTCGGCTTCGAGGCACCCTGGAAGTGTCCCCCTAAAGGATGGCATTTGGCTAGGTCAATACCAAGGTGAATGGAGAGAATGTTCATATTAAGTGGGAGTGGGACGTGTAACAACATATCCCTCGATCTCTCTCATTAGGTTGGATAAAGTTTTCGTGCATTGCCTCAAGGCACCCTGGGAGTGTACCCCTAAAGGATGTCTGAATTTGCACAACTCTTTATCTGATCTCCAAAAATGGATAGGGTTGCTTTAGTCTCTTGTCCTAATCTGCTTTTTCTCTACGGTGGGCATATTAGGGCGGGACTCTAGGGCCTAAAATGAGGGGGTTACACTTACACAGAGTTGTTAAGGATGTTAACAAATTCTAGACCGAACAGTGGTGATTGTTAGATTCAGTTACAAGAAGTTATTTTTGTCGAATGGTTGAGATTGTCTCATTCCAGTGAAGGGACACTTGATCACCCTGCGATGACTTTTGTCCTGCCTCATTGGAGCATCATTGCAAAATAGATGTCACTTAGGGTACAATAGAACTATTTTTCCTAAACTTAATTAGTGTTAAAAGTGATTAATGCAAGTAGACTTATTAAGTTTGTTCTTTTTTCGGCAGCTTTTAAATTATGGCAATCGCTACTCTTGCATTATTAGCCGCCGACAAACTGACTGGCGAGAATTACGCTACTTAGAAGAATACAATTAATATGATTCTTATCATCGATGACTTAAGGTTCGTCGTTGTCCTTCTATTCCACCTCTCCATGCTGCTCGAAATGTTCGAGAGGCGTACGAGTGCTGAACACGGGTGAACGGAAAGGCCCGAACGTACATCTTGGCTAGACTTAACAATGTTTTGGCCAAAAAGCATGAGCCCACGATCACTAAACGTGAGATCATGGAGTCCTTGAGGGGAATGTTCAGACAACCATTTGCACAGCTCAGGCACGATGCTCTTAAGTTCATCTTCAATTTTAAGATGAAGGAGGGAACATATGTTCATGAACATGTTCTGAACATGATGGTCCATTTCAACGTGGCAGAGATGAACGGGTCGAGCATCGATGAGGCCAGCCAGGTTATCATTATTCTGGAGTCGTTACCAGAAAGCTTCCTTCACTTTGTAAGCAACGCTGTTCTGAAAATGATTGATTACAACCTTACAACTTTACTGAATGAGTTGCAGACTTTCCGATCTTTGTTGAAAATCAAGGAAAAGAAGGTTGTTGAGGCAAATGTTGCTTTTCATCCAAGCAGTTCCACAAAGGTTCGACCTCTGAAACTAAGTCCGCACCTTCTTCTTCCAACACTAGTAAGTGGAAGAAGAAGAAGGGTCATAAGGGGAAGGCGCCTGCTAATCCCTAACCTGCTGTTCCGCGGGGTAGGCAACTAGTACTGGTTGACAAGGAAAAGTATTTCCACTGCAATCAGGATGGGCACTGGAAGTGGAACTGCCCATGTTATTTGGTTGAGAAGAAGGAGGTCAAACAAGGTAAATACGATTTACTAGTTTTCGAAACTTGTTTAGTGGAGAATGATGATTCTGCCTGGATTATTGACTCTGGGGCCACTAACCATGTTTGTTCTTCATTTAAGGGAATTAGTTCATGGTAGCAGCTTGGTGTTGGTGAGATGACAATGCGAGTTGGAACCAGACACGTCGTCTCAGCTGTGGAGATATGCAATCATGATAGGGTCGTCAGTCCAACACAAAAATGCAAATCTAAATTCATCAAGATTAGAAAAAAAACATAGAATTGAAGAACATCATAATTTCATACAGAAAACCTAAGAAATTAAACATAGCGCTCTTACTCAAAGAAAATTAAATAGAAGTTACCTCTTAATTTAAAGACAAATCTGAGATACATATCCAATTCATCGATTACAACCCAAAACAAAAAGAAAAACTAACCTAAAGACATAAATTCTGAAGGGAAAAGAAGAAGAATGAAGGTTAACTGCGGCCTTCATCAAATTCGACCCCAAAATTCAACATATTTTGAACTAAAGACGAAGAGAGGTATTTATAGAAATTATCGTAGTGTTTCAGCACTGACGTTATGCAAACTTCGGAGCGTTGCAATGCTGCAGGTAGTGTTGAACGCTGCACATTCTGCCTTATAGCGTCAGGTAAGCATTAGGCTTGCCTTGCAACTCGTTGACAGTGGCATTTTTATAATTTCTGCTCTTTTGAAGCCCGAATGCTCAAATCACCTCCAAATTGCTTTAAATTAACTCTGTTTTTCACCAAATCGCCAATTCTACCTCATGGTTGCTCGAAACCTACAAAGTAACGAGTTTAAATTAAGCCAAGAATAATAGCTCTTTTTTAGAACTATCAGCGCTATAGCACAGTTTCCTCTAGACTTCTCAGTATACTGTGGCCACACCTAACCTCGATAGCCCCCTAATTGCCTGAGTGTTGGGTTGTGTGTCCTAAAACTCGCAGTTTGTAAAGTTATCAATAAAGATGTTATTCAACATTTCTTCAATAAAGTTGTTATTAAATATTTAAATTGCATTCATACAGTCTAAATCCAATAAACTAAAATTCATGGCTGTTATATAAATATTTGAACTTTTCGTAGAGACATAAAAATAGATCAAGTTCGAGTAAATAGCCAAAATGGTCTATAATATATGATTAAGGTTGGACACCTTATTCTGGTAACACTATTGGATGTGGCCTACTCTGTAGCTGTTACAAGTTGTTGTAAAGATACTACAAACAAAGTGATCCAGATTCGTTCATGTATTGACATAAGAAGTGAGGGCGTCCTATGTAATGAGTTTTCATAAGATTGGACCAAGAAATTAGTCACTTTTATTTTATAACGCTGTTTACTGTTTGAGACTAACTATTTCGCTTAGATGACTTAGGTAACTCGATCTTAATCCTGAGCTAACTATGAACTCTTGTTTATTCAAGATTATCCTTAGATTTGCATAGGTGAGGGTTGGCTTAATAGGGTCGACTCAATAAGTCTCCCATTTCAGGGGTAAGACCGAGTAGATAGCTAGGGACATAGGGTGCAAGACGGAATTTATGCCTACTCGATTTAGGGATAGGAGAAAGGTTGTTCTCTTAAGTACTGTATCCAGGTCTTGAACAAGGGGTCCCACCCTTTCATTGGCTCGAGAGGGATCTGTTTTAGTGATTGAATCATAAATCAATTGTTCATTAGATGATCAGTAGGAACTTAAGGAACAAAACATAATATTAGGGGTAAAACAACATATTGACCCAGCCGTTATTACGAACAACCTGTGAATGGTCGATTTACTGTTATGGTTATAGCATGTGGACACAAATATATCTACAGTGAGAAGAGGTAGCTATCGAGCTATAGTGGTGTGACTCGATCGTTAACGAACACTGATTAATTGGGTCTAAAGAGTTTTAGCCAATTAATCTTAATCGTTGGAGCTCGTGATCTATAGTGCCATAAGGTCCCTCTACTAGCTCGTAAAACACGAATACCTTGAATTATTAAATTGAGTGAGTTTGGAATGGTTTGGATTTGAATATGTTCAAATTGAAATTAAGGTTTGAATTTGAATAAGTTCAAAATCAAATTAGTTGTTTAATTATATACGATATAATTAACGTTTAATTTGTTTAAATTAGACGAAATTGAAGAGTTTATAATATTTAAATCTTTATTTAAATATCAATTACATAAATAGGATTTATGTTTAAAATTTGATGTGTGTTTAATTTAATATTTGATATTAAATTTCTATTTAATTAATTAAATATGTTTAATTAATTAAAAATCAAATTAATTTTCCATTTTTATTTCAATTTCAGAAGTTGAAATTAAGATTTTGTTTTTAAATTAATTCTGAATTAATTAAAGAAAAATAAGAAAAAAATGGAAAATAGTTGATTTAGTGGAAACACCCCACTTTTCTTATAGTAGGAGGTGTTTCCTTCCAAATCAATACATATATCCCACTTAAGCTTCAAGGTTGAGGTGGATTCTACATTCTCCAAGATAGCCTGCATGTTGAGGATGATAAAAACTTGATCAATTTGACTGATGAAAAAAAAGTATTGATTGCTGAAAAATATTTTAGCTATATCCATCTTCTTCCTAAAAAAACCCCACATTTTCCTTCACTAAATTCACTCAAAATCTGAGTTCCACCAATCAAATTCAAGGTTGAGAATAGTAGAGAAGATCTCTTGGTGGTTCACTATCAATGTGGAGTTGATTTAGAGTGAAGAGTAGCTTGGATTTGGAAGATTTCATCAAAGGTAAGTTCAACTTGAAACCCACTTTAGTTTTCCTTCAATAACATGCTTTAAAACTCAAATTAAATGTAATTAGAATGCTTATTGATTCTGTTTGCTTCTGTTGCTTGCTTGTGTATTTCATCAATTGGTATTAGAGCGTGATTTAAGTACTCAATTAATGTTAATTTGAGTTTTGGTAGGTGAATTTCTGAAGTTGCATGTTTGGACTAATATGAATGGTTTTTTCAGCTTTGGCATTAGATTCTTCTTTGATTTCCAAGTTAAATTTGTAATTGGCTCTTTCTGATGAGCTTATATGTGTGCTCTAGAGTCTGTAATTTATTTGGAGTTATTAAAGTCCGATTTAAGCTGTAATTTGGAGGTTAAAGCAAGCAAGGTCATGAAGCAGCAGCTGGAGGATTGCATTCTGCCCATGCCCTTGAGCGTTGCAACGTTGTTCTTCATTGCTACCCAAATCGGAATGTTCTTCTCACAGCGTCACGACGCTGTTCATCCCAACCTAGATCCAAGTCGCACACTCGAGCCGGTTCACACGGGGTTTTCATGGTTCGACCAGTTCAACTTCCATCCGATCCGGTTTGACCATTTTTTGACCGGGTCAACCCATTTTGAAGCTTTGGAGGTTTGGTTCGAGCGGTTCTGGTCCGGTTTGGATCGATTTTACACCAAAATTGAAGTTGTTTTGGACCCCTTTTTGTAATAATTCTACTTACTATGCTTGCTTAGGATGCCAAAGTTGAACCATGTCAGTATTATTTAAATAATTATGCATGTGATATATGTTGTATTTAAATTTAAACATGTTTGTGCATATAGTATGCCATTTAGATTTAAAATCCCACCATAGGAAGTATGTTACATGCATTATGTATATGTTATAAATTGTTATACTGTATATAATGCATGTTTAGGGTTTCACTTATTTAATATAACTGTTATATTAAAATTGAATGCCTTTGATGCATGTTGTGGATATAAGAGCATGTCTAATTTTTATAAGTTGTTATAAAATTTAGTTAGACATTAAAATCCATAACAAAGATAAGTTGCATGCTCACGTAAGTTAATCACCCATTTTCATAAATTAAAATAGGTCGACATCTTGTAAAACATGGTTACAAACTCAACCGGTATATAATCCTGTCTAAGGCTGGAGGTACTTAAGTTGATGGTATATGGAACACCTTCTACCTGGGGATTATAATTAAGCGTTGTTAATTGGTTTTATAAGCATACGTGAGCGGTTGAGGTAATAAAACGGTTTATCACCTAGACATCGTAGGTTTAAAATCTATTTATAAGTGTTATACTTGGATAAACCACATAGACTTAGGGTTGTTTATTTAGCCGAAACGAACCTAAGTATAATTTTACCCAAATTAATAGTAGAACACTTCAGTGGGAGTTTAATAACTTATATGATAAAGTTATTAGAACACTTCAATGGGAGATTAATAACATATATGATACATTATTTTTTAGCTTTCACGTCCCTAAGAGTTCACAATCGAGATTTAAGTGGTACTTCGTGTCATCCTAGGAGTGACCTCCATTCGGAAAGTATTTGCATAGATCTAGATTCCGGTGAATAAGGGGAATCTAACATAAATCAAATATATGATAAATAGATTTCAACTTCCACGTCTCCACTTAGTTCACATCGTGAGATTCATATGACGCTTCGTGTCACCCTGGGAATGACCTCCATTCGGAAAGTGTTTGTATGAGTCAATAACAAGGTGAACGGGGGAAGTAGTTCATAGTAAGTGGGTGAAGGATATGTGTCAACATGTCCTGCGGTCTCTTCCATTAATTTGAACCGTGAGATTCCTATGTTGCGGCTGCTGGTTTGCTTTAGACGGCCTTTGTTAGTCGTTTAATGACGGTTATCCCCCCGGAGGGTTGTAACATTGGATTCAGAATAACTCAAACTCTAGAAATGGACAGGATTTTTTAGGTCCATTCCTAACCTTGACTCTCCATTTCGGTAGCATAGTTGGGGCCGACCTATGATGTTTGAAACCGGAGGATTACACTTACAGAATTACTAAAGTGTTAATCGTTTCTGATTGAAAACGATAACTGGACGACTATAAGAATAAGAGGTATTATGGAGATAGTGTTTGGTCAAAATTGTTTTGCTTTAGTGAAAGAGTATTTGACTGTCCCGCGATAGCACGTATTCTGACTCACTATAGTATTGTTGCAAATAAATAATGGTTATGGGTACATTATTACTTGTTTTGCTTAAAATTGAGTTTGGATTTAGTTGCAATTTGCTGATTAGAATTTGTTTAAAATTTTTTCAGCATGTCGAATTCTTCTAGAATACTCGCTTCTGAATTAGTTAACGGTAAAATTGAATCAACGTACAAATTACTAGCAGTTAACGGTTCTAAAAGAGTTTTAACAAAAGATTGTCCTTTATCTCCCATCTCATCTAAAGTTTTGAATGATGAAAATGCAAAATTTGAAAAACAAGATTAATATGATTTACTTGTTATCGAAGCATGTTTAGTGAAAAATGATAAAACCTGGATAATTGATTCGGGTGCCGCTAATCATGTCTGTACTTTCTCACAAGAAACAAGTTCCTGGAGACAGTTGATAGAAGACGAAACAATCTTTAAGGTAGGGATCGAGGAGGTTTTTTCAGCTAAAGCAGTGGGAGATATGAAGTTTTTTATAGGAGATAAATACATTTATCTTAAAAATATTTATTACATTCATTCTATGAAAAAGAATATAATATCTATCATTTGTTTGTTAGAACAAAATTATAAAGTTTCTTTCGAAAATGATGAAGTGTTCATCAATTCAAGAAACAACCAAATTTGTTTTGCAAAATTAGAAAATAACTCGTATTTGTTAAAATCGACTGAGGTTAGAGCCGTTTTGGACATAGAGATGTTTAAAACTGCTAAGACTCATAAGAAAAGGAAAGTTTTTCCAAATGCCTACCTTTGGCACTTGAGACTGTGTCACATAAATCTCAACAGGATTGAGAACCTGGTTAAGAACGGTCATCTAAATAAGTTAGAAGATAGTTTATTACCCCTTGTGAATGTTGACTTGAGGGTAAAATGACAAAAAGATATTTTTCTGGAAAAGACCTTAGAGCCAAAGAACCTTTAAAGCTGGTACATTTAAACCTTTGTGGTCCTATGAATATTAGAGCTAGAGAAGGGTATGAATATTTCATCAGTTTCGTTGATGATTATTCTAGGTATGGGCATATTTACCAAATGCACCAAAAGTCTAAAACATTTGAAAAGTTCAAAAAATATAAGGCTGAGGTTCAAAACTAATTAGGTAAAAATATTAAAATACTTCGATCAGATTGAGGTGATGAGTATATGGACTTAGAATTCCAAAACTATTTGATGAAACATGGAATCTAGTCTCAACTCACAATCCCTAGTACACCTCAACAAAATGGTGTGGCAGAAAGGAGAAACAGAACCTTGTTGGACATGGTTCGTTCCATGATGAGTTATGCTCAGTTACCAAATTCTTTTTGGGGACATGCAGTTGAAACACAGTGTATATTTTGAACATGGTTGCCTCGAAAAGTGTTTCTAAAACACCTTACGAGCTCTGGAGAGGACGTAAAGGAAGTTTCCATCACTTCAGAAAGGATTGTCCAGCACATGTGTTGGTACAGAATCCTAAAAAGTTGGAACGTCGTTAAAATATATGCCTATTTGTAGGCTACCCAAAAGAAACGAAAGGTGGTTTCTTTTACGATTCTTAAGAAGATAAGATATTTGTATCGACAAATGCAAACTTCCTGGAGGAAGACCACATGAAGAATCATCAACCTCGCAATAAGCCAGTAATAGAAGAAATGTTCGGAAAAATGACAGGTCCATCAACAAGAGTTATTGATGAAACGGATACTTCACATCCTTCTCAAGAGTTGAGAATACCTCGTCGTAGTGGGAGGGTTGTGCAACAGCCTGACCGGTACATGGGTTTAATGGAAACTCAAGTCATCATAGCAGATGATGGCTTAGAGGATCCATTGACTTTTAAACAAGCAATGAATGATGTAGATAAAGACCAATGGATTAAAGTCATGGACCTTGAAATGGAATCTATGTATTTTGATTATGTTTGGGATCTTGTAGATAAACCTGGAGGGGTAAAATCTATCGGTTGCAAATGGATCTACAAGAGAAAATAAGACCAAGTTGGTAAGATACAGACCTACAAAGCTAGACTTGTGGCAAAAGGGTTTACCCAAAGAGATGGGGTAGACTATGAAGAAAACTTCTCTCCTGTTGCCGTGATAAAGTCAACAGAATACTCTTGTCCATTGCTGCATTTTATGATTATGAAATATGAAAAATGGATGTCAAGACAATCTTTCTGAATGGCTATCTTGAAGAGAGTATCTACATGTCTCAACCAGAAGGGTTTATTGAACAGGGTCAAGAGAAAAAAGTTTGCAAGCTTAATCGATCAATTTATGGATTGAAACAAGCATCTAGGACCTGGAATATGAGATTTGACACTGCGATCAAATCTTATGGCTTTAAACAAAATGTTGACGAACCTTGTGTTTACAAGAAAATCATTAACAAAACTGTCGCTTTTCTGGTGTTGTATGTTGATGATATTCTACTCATTGGAAAGAAAGTATAATTTCTAGCTGACATTAAGAAATGGTTGGCTACACAATTCCAAATGAAAGATTTGGGAGAAGCACAATATGTTCTTGGGATCCAAATAGTTCGGAATCGCAAGAACAGAACTTTAGTGTTATCTCAAGCATCTTATATAGACAAGATGTTGGCTAGATATAAAATACAAAATTCCAAGAAATAAGCGTTACCTTTCAGACATGGAATTCTTCTGTCTAAGAAACAAAGTCCTAAGATACCTAAAAGGTTGAGGATATGAAACGAATTCCATATGCATCAACAGTAGGGAGTCTTATGTATGCCATGCTGTGTATACATCCCGATATATGCTATGTAGTTGGAATGGTCGACAGGTTTCAGTCCAATCCTAGATATGATCATTGGACTGTCATTAAAAACATTCTCAAGTATCTTTGGAGAACGAGAAATTATATACTCGTGTATGGTGTTAAGGATCTAATCCTTATTGGATTCACTGATTCTGACTTCCAAACTGATATTGATTTAAGGAAATCAACTTCAGGGTTCACTCTCAATGGAGGAGCAATTGTATTGTCGACTCCACAATGGAAGCTGAGTATATAGCTGCAAATGAAGCAACAAAAGAAGCAGTATGGCTCAGAAAGTTCCTAACTGATCTGGAAGTAGTTCCTAATATGCACCTGTCAGTCACCCTCTATTGTGACAACAGTGGAGCAGTTGCAAATTCAAAGAAACTTGAAACCATAAACGTGGAAAGCACATCGAGTGGAAGTTGAAGGAAATCGGATTCGAGATTTCCATGAGTAGTGGAACAAGATTATTCCAAATCACAATCGACTTCCAAACAAGCGGTTATACAATTCATATAGAAATCACAGCATGAAAGTTACAAATACACAAAAGGAAAACCTGTACGAACATTGGCAGAAGCGTCTCCATGCTCCGTTGCACACGAACACTCGACCAACAGTAACCTCAGCGCTCGATCTACACGACTGCAACACCGCAGCATGAACATTGTGCTCGTCCTCAACGCTCGTCTTGGCCACGAACTCCTCCGCAACACCACAAACGGCCTCCACATAACCTCAACGGTGTCGAGTTGAGTCTGACACCACCAAAGAGGCTAGCTTGGTATTCTCGGTGTGAGAATCCAGAGGGTGGGCTCTGTTCGGACTTGGTATGAGGCAGACGAAGGAGGAAACACCGATTGCGTACACGACTGGGCAAGTGGGAGTGGAAGAGACCTATCGTATAGGTCGATGCCCAATCGTTTAGATAAAGCTATGCGATAGTCTAGCAAAAGATATGCAATCGTTTAGCTCATCATTTAACTCAGTTTGTTGCCTACAAAATCTACACGATCGTTTACTTAAGGCAAGCGATCATCTAGCAAAACTATGCGATCGTTTAGTAAATACTGCACAATCGTTTAGCTTGCCACTACACGATCGTTTAGCTAGCCTAGCCGTCGTTTAGTAAATTTGTACTTGATGACTACCATGAGATCCCTTTTTTCACCGAGATAAATCTCAAAAACTTTTTTTCAACCTTTTGTAAAACTTATTTTCAAAATAAGAAAACCACTTTTCTTTTAAACTCACGGTTACCATGAATCCAATAACCACCCACTCATTTGGTTATTAAAGAAAAAGAATTAATTTTCCAATAATTAATGTTATTATAAATATAAATGTTAACCAACTTATCATACTATATTTATAACCTATAGTTTTAATATTTCATCTCATGAAACGTATAAACCATGGTTCTTTTTCTATTCAATGGTACTTAATGTAAATCTCATTTACATCAATCCTCCACTAGATGTATCTCATACATCATCTCGAATATATCATATATAATTAAAATACCTCTTGTTAATTTGAACATTTCAAATCAACACCAAGAACTGGTCCTCAACTGAATCCATTGAGCTACCAAGGGGACCTCATGGACCTGTAGCTCGAAGCTCCAACGGTACGTGAATAACTGACTAAAGTCACAGGATTCACCATTCGTTAACTGTCAGGCACTCTACTAAAGACCGAAAGCTAAACTCTCCTTACAACAGATATATTATGTGTCCATCTTAACCAATCAGCAGTGCGACAACCCTTCCCAGATCGCTCGTAAGTACAGCTGGGCCAATAACCCTTATGCCCCTGTAGTTACATCTGTCTCTTTAAGTACCACTGATCCCTCTAATGAACATAAGTCATAGTCCTACTATGACTGAGTATTCTCTTCTAGAGATAAGTTGTGGCCACTATGTTCAAGCCCCGGAATCAGCCCTTAAGGGAGCAATCTTTCTACTTATCCCTACTTCGGGAAAGAAGAGAATTCCATTTTGTGGATTAAGTTCCCAGCTCCCAGATCAGACAAGTCCTCAAAAAGGTAGACATGTTGAGTTGGCAATCTGGCCACTCTCACCCATACTAATCAAAGGACCACCCTCAAAAGCAGGAGTTCCCAAAACACTCAGAATTGAGGTAGTGTCACCTCTGGTCGTTTAGGTGAGTTTTAAGTCTCTAGTATCAATGGCGTTATATACAGAGTCTAGTCATCTCGTGGTCCAGGTCTTATACAAACTCTTTGTATAGGACACCCCCGCTCGCACGTCTCCACATGAATGGTCAGGATCAACCATTTGTAATGGTTTACAACACTTGCAAATTTCTACAAAGCGGGTCGTATCCGTAGTGTCACCAGGATCAAGTATCCCACCTTATACTACAAACCTATTTAGGTTATCACTTAAGGCATGATCCACTTGTATATCACATATATATGCTTAAGTTCACATAAGATAACCAAGGAGCTTTGTTTATTGGATATGAGTAAATGCCAAAATTAAATAACACTTATTTTATTCATTAAACAATGTGTATCTTTACAAAACAACGAAACTCCGAGAGAACTAGGACACCAATCCCAACAGAAGTACCATCTCATCAGGGAGATTGTACACAGAGAAGACATGATCGTCACGTAGATAGCCTCACAAAACAATTTAGCTGATCCATTTACGAAGGCCCTCTCGGCTAAAGTGTTCGAGGGTCACTTAGTAGGACTAGGTCTATGAGATATTTGTAATAGGGAAAGTGGGAGAATTTTTGGGTATCTGATGCCCTAGTTTATTGTATTTATACTTTTTATTCTCTCAGTGTAACTCAACATTGTATATATTTGTATATATTGATCCACTGGAGTTTCAGTCCAAGTAGGAGTATTATTGGGTTATGTGTCCTAAAACTCGCAGTTTGTAAAGATACACATATTCTATTGTCAATAAAGGTGTTATTCAACATTTCTTCGATAAAGTTATTATTAAATCTTTAAATTACATTCATACAGTCTAAATCCAATAAACTAAGATCCATGGCTATTATATGAATACTTGAACTTTATATAGAGACATAAAAATGGACCAAGTTTGAGTAAATAGCCAAAATGGTCTATAGTATATGATTAAAGTTGGGTACCTTATTCTGGTAACACTATTGGATGTGGCCTACTCTGTAGCTATTACAAGTTGTTGTAAAGATACTACAAACAAAGTGATCCAGATTTGTTCATGTATTGACATAAGGAGTGGGGGCGTCCTATGCAATAAGTTTGCATAAGATCGGACCAAGAAATTAGTGACTCTTACTTTATAACGTTGTTTACTATTTAAGACTGGCTAGTTCACTTAGATGACCTAGGTAACTCGATTATAATCCTAAGCTAACTATGAACTCCTGTCTATTCGAGATTATCCTTAGATTTGCATGGGTGAGGGTTGGCTCAACAACGTTGGCTCAATAAACCTCCCATTTCAAGGATAAGATCGGGTAGATAGCTGGAGATATAGGGTGCAAGACAGAATTCACACCTACCCGATTTAGGGATAGGAGAAAGGTTGTTCGCTTAAGTACTATATCCAGGTCTTGAATAAGGGGCTCCACCCTCTCATTAGCCTGAGAGGGATCCAATTTAGTGATTGGATCATAAACCAATTGTTCATTAAAGGATTAGTAGGAACTTAAGGAACAAGATGTAATATCGGGGGTAAAACACCATATTAACCCAGCCGTTATTACAAACAACCTGTGAAGAGTCGACTTACTGGTTATGATTATATCATATAGATATAAATATATTTATAGTGAGAAGCATGCAACTATCGAGTTATAGTTGTGTGACTCGATAGTTAACGAACACTAATTAATTAGGTCTAAAGAGTTTTAGCTAGTTAATCTTAATTGTTGGAGCTCATGATTCGTAGGTCCATAAGGTCCCTTTATTAGCTCATAAAACATGAACACCTTGAATTATTAAATTGAGTGAATTTGGAATGGTTTCAATTTGAATATGTTCAAATTGAAATTAGGCTTTGAATTTGAATAAGTTCAAAATCAAATTAGGGTTTGTTTAATTATATATGATACCTCACTAGCTTTAGGTCAAGTGGGAGATTGTTAGGGTTGATGCCCTAAATCTCATAGGGTCCTATAGTTTGTAATTGTAATGTACAAACATCTTATTTATTTAATAAATCATATGATTATTTCAATTTAGTTGCATTAACCACAAACCAATAAATTAAGATCCAAGGTTATCTTGTAGCTTAAACATGTATGTAGAGACATACGGGTGGATCATATTTAAGTGATAACCTAAATGGTATGTAGTAGATGGATAAGGCTAGATACCTTATGCTGGTGTCACTACGAGTATGACCCGTTTTGTAGATGTTACAATTGTTGTAAAGTGCTACAAATGATTTGATCATGATCGTTCATGTGGAGACATGTGAGCGGGGATATTTTATACAAAGGAGTATGTATAAGACCGGAACACAAAATATTTAATCACATTATATAACGTCGTTGATAATAAAGACTTACATTTCACCAGTATGCCCATAGAGGGAAAACGGTCCTTATATTTGTATGGGTGAGAGTGATCAGATTGTCGACTCAATAAGCCTACCATTTTAGGGATTCTTCTGATTTGGGAGCTGGGAACACAGTTACAAAAGAAGGAATTCACTCCTTCCCCAATGTCGGGGTAAGTAGATAAATTGCTCACTTAAGGTTGATTTTGGGGCTTGAACAATGTGGCACCACACCATTTCCTGGCCTGAGAAGGGTTTGGTTATAGTTGGACTGTGATTTATTGTTCATTAGAGGGATCAGTATTACTTAAGGAGTTAGATGTAACTATAGGGGCAAAACGGTAATTTTGGCCCAACTGTACTTACGCAGCAATTTGTGAAGGGTCATCGTACCGTTGACTGGTTATATCCAATGGACACAAAATATATATATATATATAATTATATATATATTATAGTGTGTGTGGTGGTGTGTGTGTGAATAGTGCAACTGTCGATCTTTAGTGAAGTGCCCGACAGTTAACAGATGATGAATATTTTAATTAAAGGGTTTAATTAATTATTCATGTACAATTGGAGCTTTAGCTACATGTCCATGAGATCTCCTCGATAGCTCAACAGGAATTAATGAGAAACGGTTTTTGGATTAATTTGAATTGTTCAAATTAATTGAGGGAATTAATTATATACTACATAATTAATTTAATTTTAATTTATTATAATATAATTACTATAATGTATCTGATACGTTATAATATAAAGTTTATTTAAGAGGTAATAAATATTTGAATGTGATTCAAATATTAATTAAATAAATTTGATTCATACAATTAAATTAATATAAATGTCATTTATATTAAAAGCCATAGGTGAGAGAGAATTGAAACTATAGGTTATATTATATTTGATACAATAATAAAACTATAGATTATATGTTATATTTGATATAACTTATAGTTTAATATATATATTATATGATAAGGTAATTTTCATATAAATATACATATTGATAATTGTTTTTTAAAATAAATTAATTTTATTTATTTTAAATTTTATTTGGAAAAATCAACTCCCTCCCCCCCCCCCTTCCTTCCTTTTTCTCTCTACTACGTTAGCGGGAATAGGGGATGAAACGTTTTTTTTCAACTTCATCCTCTCTCTGTTTTTTCACAGAAACGTTCTATAAAGAAAAATTATCTTCCTCTTCCTCTCTTCCACTCTCTAAAAAAAAATCCTTCTCATTCAAAATAGCCAGAGCCCACAACTCATAGGTTCTCATCCAGGAGAATACCGAGGTTTCCTTCATAGTGGTGCCCAATTGGAGATCGAGGGATTTTTCAGTGAATATTAGATCTTCAAAGGTAAGGGTTCTTGAACTTAATTGTTATTTTGTATTTTAATTTCAAGCATGCTGTAAATTTTGATTAATTGCTTAATTTGCTGATATGATTGTTGTAACATTATGATTATGTAAATTTTGGGTTCGGGTCTAATCTCGTGTTCTACTTTAGAACCTTCAATGGTTCCTTCAATTGGTATCAGAGTGGGGTTTTTTACCCAAAAGTTTTTCCAAAATTTCAGAATAATTTTACAGTTTCTGGTGGGATTTAATCATTCATGCATTATGTATAATCATATGATGAATGTTGATGAATGTTTATGAATGTTGTTTGCAATTATGGATATTTTATGGGATTGGGCATTTGGTTTATTACTTTGAATTTACAGAATTTTTTTGTAAGGGCCCATGTGTTGGGGCATCAAATTGTTATCGAGTTTGTAATTTCATGTTGTGGAGTCGTTCATGATGTTCCCGATCGAGTTCTGGAGAAAATGAGGCGAATTTCGGTGGCATTTTGAAGAAGTTCGAAGCAATACGATGGGCTACTGTACTGTAGCATCGCGATATTGTGCCCTAGCGTCATGACGCTGCGATGTTGCAGACGTTGACCTTCTCCGTAGCATCGCAATGCTAGGGCACAACGTAGCGATGCTCCAAGATGAAAAAGACGCATGGTCCAACTCCGATTCGCACGTGGTTCGTGGTTTGCTGGTCAGGTACGATTCTTGAGTTCTCTAGTTTGAGTTGTTTGGGTTCCTCTTGACCGGTTTGTGGTCTGGTTCGAGTGGTTCAAGGCCCGGTTCACCTGTTTTGAACTGAAAGGCTTTTATCTTGTAATAGTTAGATTTTTTTTTTCTTTTAGGTGTTCAATCCCAGTCTGTTAATTTCTTTTAAATTAGGCATGTGATGTATGATTTATAATTTATTATTGTATGCCATAATGTATGTCATACAGTATAAAATCTCACCATAAGTTATGCATTTAATTTCATGCATCATTTATATTATAAACGTTATAATATATTTCTAGTTGCATGATTTAATTTTACAGCATGCACATGCATCATATAGTATAAATATTATAATATATGCATGCATGCATGCATTAATAATATATACATGTATCATTTATATTACATGAGTTATAATATATAGTATGAATGTATGTTTTGAATTATATTATTAATAATTTCGTTACTTTAGTATATAATTGTTATGTATGTTAGTAATGAAATGAAATTACATGAAGCATGTCGCCACTTTAGGGTATTTTATAATTGTTATAAATTTATCCAAGTATGCTTTACTTGCAATGTATGGTTTTAATTTATTTCTTTTGCTTATAATAGTTATAAAAAAAAGAATTAGAATTAAAATCAACAAATCAGAATTACATGTAAACCATAGGTTAAAATTCATTTTTTAAAATAGTTTTAAAATGTGAATCATATAGACCTAAAATCACTTTTCTAATGAGATTAGAAATCTAGTTTAATCTTTTAATCAGTTTAATAGGATTAAATTGGTTATTATTAAAATATTAACATTGTAACAAATGTATCTACAAGGGACCTTTTATCTAAGGCTAGTTCTGTCTAGGCTGGGGTATTTAAGTTGACGGAAACATAATACCTCTACCTGGGAACTTACTTGAAAAGGTGAATTAGATAGATTTGTTACAAGCATGCAATTATTAGTTAATGTTTGTTAAAGTGTTTAATAAACCTTAATAAAAAAATTGTTTAACTATCCAAAGAAAATGTTGCTTTTGGGAAAATTAAACATTCACTTAGTTAAAATCAGTAGTCAGATTTTTCTAAGTTAATTAACCCTAGTTAAAAAGCTCAATGGGAGGAAAATGGACGGTATTTGTATAGATTGATATGAAGGTGAACGGAGAGAGTGTTTATAGTAAGTGGGAGGGGGACATGTGACAACACATCCCTCGGTCTCTCTCATTAGTTTGAAGTAAAGTTTCATGCACGGCCTCGTGGCACCTTGAGTGTCCCCCTACGGATGGCATTTTTGCATAACACTTTATTCAAACTCCAACATTGGATAAGGTTACTTTAGTTTCATGTCCCAATCAGTTTTTCCCTACGGTTGGTCATTGGAGTAGAACTCTAGAATCTAAAATGAAGGGTTGCACTTACAAGAAATGTTAAGTGAGTTTAACAATTTCTAGACCGAATAATTGTGACTGATATTAACAGTAACAATTTTTAGACCAAATAATATTGCTCAAAATGTTCGAGAAGCATACGAGTGATGGACATGTGCAAACGAAAAGGCCCGAGCGTATATCTTGGCAAGTTTTTCCGAAGTCTTGGCCAAAAAGCATGAGCTCATATTCACATCCCTTGAGATTATGGAGTCCCTAAGGAGAATATTTGGATAACAGTCCGCATAGCTCAGGCACGAAGCTCTCAAACACATCTTCAATGCCCATAAGCAAGAAGGGGCATCTGTTCAAGAACATGTTCTCAACACGATGGTCCACTTCAACGTGACGAAGATGAATGGATCCGTCATCGACGAAGCCAGTCAGGTTAGCTTCATTTTGGAATCTTTACCTGAATGTTTCCTTCAGTTCCGTAGCAATGCTATTATGAACAAGATTGACTACAACCTAACCATCTTGCTCAACGAGCTATAGACCTTTTAGTCCTTGATCAAAACCAAGGAACAGAAAAGTGAAGCAAATGTTGTTTCATTCTCTAAGAAGTACCATAGAGGTCGACCTCTGGGACTAAGATTGTGCCTCCTTTTTCCGGCACCAAAAAGTGGAAGAAGAAGAAAGGTGGAAAGGGAAAAGCTAACCCACTAGCTGCTGTCCAAAAGGGCAAGAAAGCTAAGGTTGCAAAGGGAATCTATTTCCATTGCAACCAGAAGGGACATTGGAAGGAGAACCGTACCAAATACTTGGTGGAAAAAAAGAAAGCCAATCAAGGTAAATATGATTTGCTTGTTTCGAAAATCTGTTTAGTGGAGAATGATGATTCAGTATGGATAATTGATTCGGGCACCACTAACCACGTTTGTTCTTCATTTCAAGGAATTAGTTTCTGGCGGTAACTAGAAGCTAGGGAGATGACGATGCGGGTTGGAATTGGGCACGTTGTCTCGGTTGTGGTAGTGAGAGGTCTTCAGCTAACTTTACAGAATAAATATATTTTACTAGAAAATGTATGTATATGTAGTTCCTGGTTTGAAGAGAAACTTAATTTCTGTAAATTGTTTGTTAGAACATTCTTATTCTATTAACTTCTCTAGAAATAAAGTGTTTATTTCAAAGAATTGTGTTAATATTTGTTTTGTTGAGCTGGAAAACAATCTTTATGTGCTAAGACCGTTAGCAACTAAAGCTCTCTATAACATTGAAATGTTTAAGTTCGTGTTCCTCGTGATGCAAACTAGGAGTGTATTGTGTGAGGAAAGTGGGAAAATAGGGTGCAAGTGAGGGTATGAATGATGTGTCGATGATGCGTTAGTGATGCGTGACACTTTTCCTTATGTGTTCAAGTTTTCCTGAATCAGATCCAAGTATAAATCTAATTCACGTTCCTGGTAAGTCCAGGGTCGAACTCAGGGATTTAGATCAGAGCTAACGTAGGGTTTGCATTGTAGCTAACGTAGAAGGATCCTAAGTGAATGCTGAGTAAGTTTTATCTAATTAAGTTTGTTGCATGCGTACAAAAAGATGCAAAAGGTCAAGTGGAAGATAGGGGTTCATGTAAAAATGGTGTTCAGTGAAAGTGGTATGTATTGATATAAGTGAGATGTACACGTGCGAGAATGTGGTATGGATGGAAATGAATTTTGCTTGCTTATAATTCAAGTGTGTGTAGATGCATTAGGTTTCAGTGTAATTTTTATTCAACACTTCTCAATGTGAATATGATGACGGGAAATTAGATGTCAATTACTTGACAACTAAAGTTCCATGGACGCAATATGCGATGCATTGATTGTCATGCATCGGTGGTCATGCGTTGGAATGATTATGCGTTAACAAATGTATGCAATGATCGTGCGTTCCTGTCACAAGTTTTCTTGCACTCACGCCAAGTATAACGCGAACGCAAGTTTCTCGGGTGATCCGAGGTCAAACTCAGGGACTTGTAGCTAGACGTATACGGTAATGTGCATGCAACGGTTGAATAAAAGAATGATGGAGGGGTTGTTAAACTAACACTACTCCTACTCCTAACTTACAGACAATGCAATGAGAAAGTGAATGAGAGGTAGAGACACGACAACTACTGACACGAAGTAAATGGATGGAAAAATAGATAAAATGTGAGGATGTCTTCACTGCAACACTGAGCTTGACCGCAAGGGCAACCTTAGCCAACGCAAGCTATGTTGTCATGCTACACACATTTGATCCTAATTCTAGGACGCATGCGATGTATTGTGATAGTGTCGGGAAGCCTATGCCTGCCTAAACCTCCATAACCCACTCACGTGCTCTCGCCGCATGAGTGTGATAGCCGCATACCACCGTATCCTACATCCTGGATGCATGCAATATCCTCTCCATAGGGTGCATATGCTATGTGAAAGCAAACGGATCTTATCCCTAAGTTCCTCATTCTTGCTTATGCGTTCCAATCCGCTCTCTCAAGTCTTAGATTTGGGTTTTAGACTACTCTCTCAAGTATGCCTATGATGAATGATGCGCTCATAAGACAAGGTAACCGCGTAAACTTGGCTGACGTAAGATTATTCCTATCTCTAGTAAATAATAGCTTACATTGCTTAATGCAACCAACCACTTACCCTCCCGGACAATTAATTGTTGCTGACTTTACTCATAGACAAGCGTTGCATCCGCCTATAGACAGGCGTAGCTACAGCTTCACACTAAACAAATAAGGTTTTCTCACACACTAACGCAACGCACACCTCTCGGTGGTTTGCTACATGCTTCATATCTCTAGTCCACATGACTAAGTATGCGATACTCTACAAATCTCACTAAGTGATGCAATGAAAGTTAAAGATGCTAAGTAAAGAAGATGGAGATGGAATCGAAGGAAACAGAGAAATGCATTGAACACATAATGTATTAATTCCTTAATCAAAAAATTTAATACAATACAATATAAGAAGAGAAGAGAAAATGAAATGACCAGCTGGAAGCAATGTCTTGCTTCCAGCAGATGTTTCAAGGCTGTTGGTGGTGCCATGGATGGGCGGTGGAGCTGACTCTCTCGAGATCTAGCTCCGGTCGAACGCTCTGGTCGTCACTCGGAATGGAAGAAAAAGGTGAAGAACTCTCAAGCTTCTTTCTCACGCATTTGTCTGGATCACATGGATCCTTTGAACTTCTGCACATCGGCTTCTATTTATAGAGTTTGGATCGCCGACAACATTAATAGACTGTTCTGATTCTGACATTCGCAGTGCGTTAGTCCTTTCTGAGTCTCTGCTGCTAACGGCGTGGTAGGTGAAATGTCAACATCACCTTTTGATTTTCTCGAGATATACATTGATGCGTTCATTCCACCAACCTTGCGTTGATCCCTCTATTATGCGTTATCGTGTAGCCGTAATCGTGCAGTGACCGTATTCGCTTAATACCGCAACTTCTACACGATGACCGCAATTGCTTGACGATCGCAACTCCTAAGCGATGGAAGCATGCGGCTGATTACCGCAACACCCATGCATTGATCGAATGCATTCGCCTTTGCAATGGAGAGTTTCTCCGCATGCGGTAGTCCGACTTCCGCGTTTGCGTCCACTTCCTACGTTAGCTACAAAAATAGACAATTGAATGCATAATAACGCATAATAATGGGTTAGTCGAGATTCTTAATGCTGAACGCCGCAAGCTCATTTTCTCATGAATTCCTAACATAATTGTCGTATATTCTGCTTAACAGCCCTCATAATTATAAATAAAAGGCCTAAGATGACATGCATTTCTGCATGTCATCAGAATGCCACACAAATTCCAATCTCTAGGATGTATGCGTTCATCACAGAAAGCAATGAAACACGAGTGCCTCTACTTGCTTGCTTATTCTCTTGAATAATTCAAGCTAAATAACTTTAACCAAGTAATTATGTTAGCTTAAGTGTTTAGAAATTGAACTTGCTTGATGTCATGGATGCATCTAATATATAGCGAAAAATATATAGTAGTAAAGTGTAGTTGATCAAATATGTGTCCTAATGTCAATACTTAATCGAATGAGATGAAGATAGCAGAATTGAGATGAAAAGAAAAGAATCAAGCCGCAGAGTACAATCTCTTGTCCTCTTTGGCTTAATTTAAATTCGTGTACAACCAACTTGTGGTAGAAATGGAGGAAAGTTCTCTCTCGAGCTAGGTCTTCTTCACCCCCTTTATCAACGATGGAGATGGATCTTTTCCCTTTGTGTTATTCTTCCAGCAGTAGTAAAGCTCTAAGTCTTTCTGATTTTTGGAATTATACACAATGAACTGATTACCCTTCTTCTAGTGGGATTTCATATATTTATAGGTGCTGCTCATCACCAGCTTAATGATGAGGCAACATTAAATTCCATACCCTGGTCAACCGCCTCACATTCAGAAACTTCTCATACGCTGCCAATTAGTTGCCCATGCTTGCAAGTGGTGATTTGACACAAATAGCCTAAGTCGATGAACCTTTGCTGCATTGAAATCCCTTCGACGCATGTCCCGTGAGTTTCGCCTGCGACACTTAAAATCTTTGTTGAAATCCTTCGATAATATGCGTTAGTGATGCCGCTTTTAGCAGTAAACATTATTTTGTATAAGTTTAGTAATGTTTGAGTAATTCCATGCATTTTCTCTAAGAATGATGAGATTTTATCATTAAAAATCCTAATTGTTCCAACTTATCATAACTCAAAATAAAAGATTTAGAATTTCTCCTAAAGAAAATGCCCAACTTTGACTCCTAAGATTAAGACACATAAATCTCAATAGAATTGACAAATTGATAAAGAATGGACTTCTAAGCGAGTTCAAAGAAAATTCTTTACTTGTGTGTGAGTCATGCCTTGAAGGCAAAATGACTAAAAGATATTTTACTGGAAAATGTCATAAGGCCAAAAAACCCTGAGAGCTAGTACACTCAGACCTCTGTGGTCCGATGAATGTAAAAGCAAGAGGATGGTCTGAATATTTCATCACCTTTACTAATGATTATTCAAGATATGAGTACGTTTATTTAATGAAACATAAGTCTGAATCCTTTAAAAAGTTCAAAGAAATTAAGGCCGAAGTTGAAAATGCATTAGATAGAACAATTATGACATTTCGATATGATTGAAGTGGAGAGTTTTTGGATCTTACATTCCAAAATAATTTGATAGAGCATGGAATCGTATCCCAACTCTCAGCACCTGGTACACCTCAGTAGAATGGTGTATCATAAAGGAGAAATCGAACTTTGTTGAACATGGTTCGGTTCATGATAAGTTATGCTTCCTTACCTAATTTGTTTTGGGGTTTTGTAGTACAGACTGCAGCATATATTTTGAATTGTGTTTCGTCCAAGAGTGTTACTAGAACACCTTTGGAGTTATGGAATGGTCGTAAAGCTAGTTTACGTCATTTCAAAATTTAGGGTTGCCTGACATATATGCTTGAGGAAAATCCCAAGAAATGGGAATCTCGTTCAAAACTATGCCTATTTGTAGGCTACCTCAAAGGAACGAGAGGTGGTTACTTCTTCGACCCGAAGGAAAATAAAGTGTTATGCCAAAAAATGCTACTTTTCTAGAAGAATACCACATAAGGGAGCACATGTCTCACGGTAAGATTGTGTTGAATAAACTTTCCAAGGAATCTACTGAACCTTCAACAAGAGTTGTCGAAACCTAATACCTCAACCAGAGTTGTTGAACTCAGATCATCTAGTAGGTTGAATCCACCTCAAGTGTTTAGGGAGCCTCGACGCAGTGGGAGAATCGCCAACCCCCCTGTCTGTTACATGGGTTTAATGGAAATCCTAGCTATGGTAGCTAATGGAGATGTTGAGGATCCATTTACTACAAGAAAGAAATGGAGGATGTTAACAAAGATGAGTAGATCAAAGCTATGGATCTAGAAATGGAGTCGATGTACTTCAATTCGGTTTGGGATCTTGTAGATCAACCTGATAGGGTTAAACCTATAGGTTGCAAATAGATCTACAAGTGAAAACAGGGTGCTGATGGGAAGGTGCAAACTCTCAAGGCTAGACTAGTGGCAAAGAGTTATACCCAAGTTGAGTGAGTCGATTATGAGGAGACTTTTTCACCTATTATCATGCTAAAGTTTATCTGGATCCTCCTATCCATTGCCTCATATTATGACTATGAGATTTGGCAAACGGACGTCAAAACTGTCTTTTTGAATGGCAATCTTGAGGAGATAATTTATATTGAGCAGCTCGAGGATTCATAACCCAAAGTCAAGAGCAAAGGGTTTCAGACTTAATCGATCCATTTATGGACTGAAGCAGGCTTCTCAATCTTGGAACATAAGGTTTGACACTGCGATCAAATCTTATGGCTTTTATCAGAATGTTGATGAGCCTTGTGTATACAAGAAAATCATTAATAGTTCAGTAGCTTTCCTAGTGTTGTATGTAGACAACATCGTACTAATTGAGAATGATGTAGGTCTACTGACTGAAATTAAGAATTGGCTAGTGATAACAGGTAGAAATGCACGTTATTACAACGTAAATAAATAAAACAATGAGGGAATGCGACGGTAAAAATATACAAAATCATGTCCAAAAGCATTAAACTGAGAAAATTGTGATCGCATGCACCCATCGCATAAAAGTAGCTAATTTACTTATTTTGTGCAGGAAAAATGTGTTGTCGCATGTTAAATTGCGATCCAAGGAATTAGGCATCCGCGTGCATTGAAAGATTGCGATCGTATACGATCACAAGAAGTTGCTCAATAAGGTGGCCGCATAAAAACAGCGCATCAAGGTGAAAGCTTAATAAATCACGATGGGACGGAATACTGATGACGGTCAAAATCCAAATTTAGTTGACAAGTCGTTAACGACACATTGTAGTAAGTACACTCAACTTTTCTGTGACCATTAATCGGCACATCAAAGCAGAAGATTTAATGACTACCCATCATTGCAATCATTAGAGAGAAAAGCTTCTTCACCTCGAGCTCTATAAATACCGAAGGCCACCAAGTTAACAAGTTCGCCATATAGAATAGAGATCATATAAAAAGTAGATAGTCGTTAGTCTATTCATAGTCATTTTTATACTTAGAAGACGAAGACGAGCTAAGAGAAGAAGACGCCGAGAAATCATTCCTAGACAACTCGAAAGACTGCTGGGAAGTGCTTCAAGAGGAGAGAAGGACAACACTTGCGAAAGCAAGGATATTCTTCTGGGTGGAGTTGGAGTGAAAAGATAGTGTAAAAGGCCACGGGAAGCAAGACATTGCTACTGGGCTTCTTATCTATATTCTATTATTATTTTGTATTCTGCATTTAATTTATAGACAATGAAAATCGCATTTCAACTTATGTTCAATCTCTCCATACTTCGCATGAGTAGCTAAATTACCGAATGGGTTGAGAAGTACTTAGCTAGCATGACCTAAGATTTTCACTTTATGCGATCATCTTGTCTTATGTATACATCATTCACCCTTTAGAAATACTTGAGAGAGTAGTCTAAAGAAAGAATCTAGACTTGAGAGAGTCAGGATAGAATCTAGGCTTGAGAGAGTCAGATTAGAATCACATAAGCAAGAGATAGAAACTTAGACATAAGTTCTGTTTTCTGTTACGTATCGCATGCACCCTAGGAATATGATATGATAGTATGTAGTCACCTTATGTATGTGTGCATCATTCATCATCGCATAGACAAGAATAAAGGCTTAGACATAAGTTCTATCGACATTATCGTATACATCGCATGTGTCCTAGAAATATGAACTATGACAATTGCATTGAGAGATGACATGTTGTTGAGTGTGTGTAGCATGATTACATAATTTGAACGCAATCTTCGGAAATGTTAGCTAAATCCCTTCTCAACCCATTCATCCATATTCATTGTAATTCTCGATTTCATCAACTTTTTAATCGAATCTGTCGCATAGGAAATATACTTAATTAAAACACCATCCAACTTATTTGATTTTGCCACTGCAAAGGAATCACATTTACTGTCACATAGTAACTCAGTAGTCCCTGTGTTCGACCCTGGACTTACTAGGAAACCTAGTGAGATTTATATTTGGATTTTACTAGGAAAACTTGCATGTGCAACGCATAACTCATCACCACAAATATACACCATAATCGCATCACATTTACAACATATCAAGTTTTTTTAGACATTGTCGGGGACTACGGCAGTACATATTGCGCTAACAGTAATCTTTTGATTTTCTTTGCAGCTTTCGACCTTTGTTCACTGCCATTCCTTTGCTAAGGGAAGAAACAGGTGTCTTATGAGCGAAGGACACATTCATGAGCCCAACTACGACCCAGGGATCGAAAGAACATTTCGAAGAAGACAGAGAGATAACCGCCGACAACAACAAGAGAGAAATCCTAGAATGGCGGAACAACCAAAAAACAAAGCAGCAAATGCAAATAACATCATGGCAAACCCCATTCTCTTAGCGAACGACCACAACAAACCCATCCAAGACTATACGTCACCCAATCTCTATGATTTCTCCCCAAAAATCATGAGGCCCACTTTGGACGGATCGAGATTTGAGATGAAGCCAGTTATGTTGCAGATGATTCAGACGGTTGGACAGTTTGGTGGAAGGCATGGCGAGGATCCGCACACCCATCTCCGGAGTTTCATTGAAATCTGTAACACTTTTATGTTCCCAAACTTCTCAGGTGAAGAAGTTCAACTAACGTTGTTCCCATTTTCGCTGTGCGATCAAGCAAGGAAATGGGCCTATTCTCTCGAACCAGGGGAGATAGCGTCGTGAGAACAAGTTGTAGAAAAGTTCATTAAGAAATACTTCCCCCTACCGAGAACGTAAGAAGGAGGAAGTTGATTACAAATTTTGAACAAGAAATTGACGAATCGTTCAATGATGCCTGAGCGAGATTTAAAATATTGGTGCGAGATTGTCCGCACAACGGCTTACCTGACTGTCTCCAAATAGAGATATTTTATCACGGTTTAAACCCTGCATCGCAGACGGCTGCCAATGCGACAGCAACTGGAGATCTGCTTGACAAAACTTATGATGAGGCAAAAAATATTCTTAAACGCAAATCAAAGAATCACGAAGATTAGAGGGAAAGCGATCAACGACTAAAAATTCGAGAAGGTGACGTAAACAATGGGGTCATCGCATCTCTACAGAATCAAATGAATGCAATGATCAATCTATTATAGGGCATCACAATCAACAGCCCTGGAACGCAAAGAGGGCAGGTCAATGCAATCGAGCAGACAAGCACGAGTTGTGCCACTTGTGTAGAAGCACATCCATTGGAAGAATATCCGAGGAACCCGTAATTAGTATACTTCGTAAAGAACAATCCTTTCTCTAACACATACAATCCCGGGTGGAGAAACCACCCTAATTTTGCATGGAAAAATAATCAATAATAGAGTTATCAACCCATGGCGTAAAAAGAAGGGCCGCCAGGATTTTTCCAGCGAACAAACGGACAACCGAAACATCAAACAAGCAGCTCGCAAGCACCGCCATCTTTCTCCCTGGAGAGCCTATTGAAGCAGTACATACAAAAGAACGAGACGGTGCTCCAGAATCAGGCGACTTCAATCTGCAATCTCGAAATCCAAATGGGACAGATTGTAGGTGAGCTAAAAAATAGACCGCAAGGTCGTTACCAAGCTCAACTGAGCTCCCTCGTAACCTGGGGAACACAGGAAATGAACAATGTCTAGCAGTCTTCTTGATAAGCAGAAAGATGACAGCGAAAGAAAGGAAAGAGCCCAGAAGGACCAATCTAAATGCGATGGAATCCAAGAACACGTTGACATAAGAATCAGAAAAGCCCAAAAAGATGAACTCAAAAGTTGTGTCCACCTCCAAGCCTCTAAAACATGAAACAGAAGAAGTACAGCTACCACCATTTCCACAAAGATTGAAAAAGAAGCAAGATGATGAAAGAAAGATCGCTACGGTGGTAGTAACGCAAAGATCAAACACTGTAATCTTATCGAAGATGTGTGATCTAGGAAGCTTCACAATACCCTACTCAATTGGATGGGCCTACATCGGTCAGGCACTATACGATCTTGGGGCGAGTATAAATTTAATGCCACTCTCAATTTTCAAACAATTGAATGTGGGAAAACTAACGCCCACAACGGAGACTCTCCAGCTTGCGAACAGATCCCGACTACACCCTGAGGGAGAGTTGAAGGATGTCTTGGTCTCAATTGACAAATTCATTTTACCGGCAGACTTCATCATTCTGGATCATGAAGCGGACAAAGATGCACCCATCATATTAGGACGACCATTTCTATCGACTGGTCGTGCTTGAATTGATGTGCGCAAGGGAGAAATCATGATAAGCATTAATGGGAAGAAGCTCCGGATTGAGGCAATCAAGATCCCAAAAGATCAAGAAAAGGAGAGAAAACCTCTGTGGACATAAAAAGTCAAGACTGAAGAAGAAACAAGTGGTCCCTGTGGTAACATTCGATGCAAACTCATCAGGGATACATTTTTTTAGTATCCTTTCTATATCTTTCTTCCATGAACTTACTTTACCCTTTTTGTACAAACACTACTCTTTAGAATTTCCAACTTTGTCTTTCATATTTTTTGCCCTTTCAATTTCCAATAACGATCGTAGTAAATGATTGTGGTGGAACCACGCGATAAATTCAAAACACGCGACCAGTTCATTTAGCCCATCGCAATCAAAAAATGAACCCACCGCAAAGAAGGATGCGATCACAGATGATGGGGGCAACAGAGCAAATTTGGGGGTTGTATCTTTCTTTGACCTTTGTTTTTTTCTCCAAATTTTGCATTCTCGCATCTCATTTTTTACATTGCTAATTTTGTCA
The DNA here is from genome assembly GCF_009727055.1 of Benincasa hispida. Classification (NCBI taxonomy): domain Eukaryota; kingdom Viridiplantae; phylum Streptophyta; class Magnoliopsida; order Cucurbitales; family Cucurbitaceae; genus Benincasa; species Benincasa hispida. The sequence continues at coordinate 9,016,688 of NC_052349.1, read as the reverse complement.
TCGCATCCTTTTCAATTTTGCGCAATCATTGAATGTCAATTACTTTATTTAGTCACTGCAATTTTTTTCGTACTAATTATGAATTCAATGATGAAACTCATGCCTTTATTTGTCATCGCATGTACTAGAATCAACTTAATTTCAGAACGGTCAATTCATGAAATATTTCTAAAAGTGAGTCGTCCACCAACTTTCTTTCAAAATTATTTTTACGAAACTTCCTAAGAGCATCGCATGAATCATTTCAATCTATCAGCAATGAAGACATTGCTGCGTATAAATTTGGGGGTGCCAGTATTTATTTCCAACCTTGCGATTTTTCATTTAAAAAAAAAATCATAACATTGAGATCGGATTCTACTCGTAGTTAGATGTCCACATGACACCCGTGGGGCAAGCCAAAACGAAGGTAGGAATCGTGATCAACGCATAAATCAAGTGATCGCAACTCCGGTGCTAAACGGGCATGAGTTTAGACTGAGAAAGAGCGTCTTCCTCGTAGTTGGATGCTCGCATGACACCTGTGGAGGCAAGCCAAAACGAAGGCTAGGCACTTGGATCAGCGCAAGGTCACAAAAAGAATATATAAACTACGCAAGGATAAAAATCATTTGGAAACACCCTGGTTGGAAAAAGTTCTGAAATAAATCATGCGATGTCCTGGAAACAAGTAAAGTCTTTGTGAAAGTTAAACTTGCGGTCCCTAAGTATTAGAAATATTTTAGGAAAAGACTAGGATAGAAATTAAGAAGATTTTGGTTAAAAAAATTTGAATAAGGCACCTCAAGAAATCGGTAGGGAAAAGGCGGATGACTCTCTAAAGAAAATCTTTAGTTTATGCTTGAGGACAAGTATTATTTTAATTTGAGGGTGTGATAACGGGTAGAAATGCACGTTATTACAGCGCAAATAAGTAAAACAATGAGAAAATGCGACGATAAAAATAAAAATATACAAAATCATGTCCAAAAGCGTTAAACTGAGAAAATTGTGATCGCATGCGCCCATCGCATAAAACTAGTTAATTTACTTATTTTGTGCAGGAAAAATGCGTTGGCGCAAGTTAAATTGCAATCCAAGGAATTAGGTGTCCGCACGCATTGAAAGATTACGATCGCAAAGTCGTGCGATCGTATGCGATCACAAGAAGTTGCTCAATAAGGTGGCCGCATAAAGACAGCGCATCAAGGTGAAAGCTTAATAAATCATGATGGGATGGAAAGCTGATGACAGTCGAATCCGAATTTAGTTGACAAGTCGTTAACGACACATGGTAGCAAGTACACTCAACTTTTCAATGATCACTAATCGGCGCATCAGAGCATAAGATTTAATGAACGCCCATCATTGCAATCATTAGAGAGAAAAGCTTCTTCACCTCGAGCTCTATAAATACCGAAGGCCACCAAGTTAACAAGTTTTCCATATAGAATAGAGATCATATAAAAAGTAGATAGTTGTTAGTCTGTTCATAGTCATTCTTATACTTAGAAGACGGAGACGAGCGAAGAGAAGAAAACGTCGAGAAATCATTCCTGGACAGCTCAAAGACTGTCAGGAAGCGCTTCAAGAGGAAAGAAGGCCAACACTTGCGAAAGCAAGGATATTCTTCTGGGCAGAGTTGGAGTGAAAAGACAGTGTAAAAGGCCACGAGAAGTAAGACATTGCTACCAGGCTTCTTATCTCTATATTCTATTGTTATTATGTATTTTGCATTTAATTTATAGACAATGGAAATCACATTTCAACTTATATTCAATCTCTTCATACTTCGCATGAGTAGCTAAATTATCAAATGGGTTGAGAAGTACTTAGCTAGCATGACCTAAGATTTTCACTTTATGCTATCATCTTGTCTTATGTATGCGTCATTCACCCTTTAGAGATACTTGAAAGAGTAGTCTAAAGAAAGAATCTAGACTTGAGAGAGTCAGGTTAGAATCTAGGCTTGAGAGAGTCAGATTAGAACCGCATAAGCAAAAGATAGAAACTTAGACATAAGTTCTGTTTGCTATTATGCATCGCATGCACCCTAGGAATAGGATTTGATAGTATGCGGTCATCTTGTGTATGTTTGCATCATTCATCATCGCATAGACAAGAATAGAGGCTTAGACATAAGTCCTATTGACATTACTGTATACATCGCGAGTGTCCTAGAAATAGAAACTATGGCATTTGCATTGAGAGATGGCATGTTGTTGTGTGTGTGTAGCATGATTGCATAACTTGAACGCAATCTTAGGAAGTGTTAGCTAAATCCCTTCTCAACCCGTTCATCGCTTATTCATTGTAATTCTTGATTTCATCAAGTCTTTACTCGAATTCGTTGCATAGGAAATATACTTAATCAAAACACCATCCAACTTATTTTATTTTGCCACCGCAAAGGAATCACATTTACTGTCGCATAGTAACTCAGTAGTCCCTGTGTTCGACCCTAGACTGAGGAAACCTAGTGAGATTTATACTTGAGTTTTACTAGGAAAACTTGCATATGCAACGCATAACTCATCACTGCAAATATACACCATAATCGCAACAACGTATCAGCTTGCGACCGAATTCCAAATGAAAGATTTGGGAGAGGCTTAGTTTATCCTGGAAATTCATATCTTTGGAGATCGAAGAACAAAACGCTAGCTCTGTGTCAAGTATTGTACATTGAAAAAATGCTTGTCGAGTATTCGATGCAGAAGTCCAAGAGAGGCTTACTACCTTTGGGGCATGAAGTTATATTGTCTAAGGAACAATGTCCTAAGACACCACAAGAGGATGAGGAAATGAGATGGATCCCCTATGCATCTGTTGTTGGCAGCCTGTTGTATGTGATGTTGTGTACTAGACCTGACATCTACTATGCGGTGAGGATAGTTAGTAGATATCAGTCCAATCCATGATATAATCACTGGACCGTCGTTAAGAATATCCTTAAGTATCTAAGGAGAATGAGGGGCTACATGCTCGTGTATGGTTCTAAGGATTTGATCCTTACAGGATACACAGATGCCTTATTGTAGCGGCTTGTGAAGCTACTAAGGAAGTTGTTTGGCTTAGAAAATTCTTAATTAATCTGGAAGTTGTTTCAGACATGTCAAAGCCCATCAAATTTTATTGTGATAATAATGGTGTTGTGGCTAATTCCGAGAGCTAAGGAGACACAAGCACAGAAAGCACATAGAGCAGAAATATCATCTCATCCGATAGATTGTGTATCGAGGGAACCTGATCATCATGCAGATAGCTCCGAAGCACAATGTTGTTGATCCTTTACAAAGACTCTCGCGGCTAAGGTGTTTGAGGGTCACCTACAGAATATGGGTCTATGGGACAGGCCACGTTTAGACTAGGGCAAGTGAGAGATTTGTACTGAGCATGTTATGCCCTAATTTATTGTTTGTGTACTTTGTATATTAGTTTGACTTATATATTATATACCCCACTAGCCTAGTTCAAGTGGGAGATTGTTGGGGTTGATGCCCTAAATCTTGTAGGGTTCTATAGTTTGTAATTTTAATATACAAACATCTTATTTATTTAATAAAATATATGATGTTTTATTTCAATTTTAGTTGCATTAACCACAAACCAATAAACTAAGATTCAAGATTATCTTGTAGCTTAAACATGTATGTAGAGACATATGGGTGGAACATGTTTAAGTGATAACCTAAATGGTCTGTAGTAGATGGATAAGGTTGGATGCCTTATCCTGGTAACATTACAAGTATGGCCCGCTTTATAGATGTTACAATTGTTGCAAAGTGCTACAAATGATTTGATCATGATCATTCATGTAGAGACATGTGAGCGGGGATATTCTATACAAAGGAGTTTGTATAAGACCGGATCACGAAATGTTTAGTCTTACTATATGACATCGTTCATAATAGAGACTTACGTTTCACCAAGATTACCATAGGTAACATGACCTGAATCCTGACTGAGTTATAGACTCCTGCCTATGAAGGTAGTTCTTTGATTTGTATAGGTGAGAGTGGCTAGATCGCCGACTCAATAAACCTACCATTTTGGGGATTCGTCTTATTTGGGAGCTGGAAACACAGCTACACAAGAAAAAATTCACTCCTTCCCTATTGTCAGGATAAGTAGATAAATTACTCCCCTTAGGGCTGATTTCGGGGCTTGAAAAATGTGGCATCATACCATCTATTGGCCCGAAAGGGGTTTGGTCATAGTTGGACTATGATTTATTGTTCATTATAGGGATCAGTGGTACTTAAAGAGTTAGATGTAACTACAGAAGAAAAATGGTAACTTTGACCCAGTTGTACTTACGAGCAATTTGTGAAGGATCATCGTATCGTTGACTGGTTATATCCAATGTACATAGAAATATTTCTGTAGTGTGAAGAGTGTAGCTGTTGGTCTTTAGTTGACTACCTGACAGTTAACGGATGGTGAATAATTTAATTAAATAGTTTAACTAATTATTCACGTACTGTTCGAGCTTTAAGCTACAGGTCCATAAGGTCCCCTCAGTAGATCAACGGGAATTAATGAGAATCATTTTTTGAATTAATTTAAATTGTTCAAATTAATTATATATAATATAATTAATTTAATTTTAATTTTATATGATATAATTACTATAATGTATCTGATACATTATAATATAAAGTTTATTAAGAGGAAATAAATATTTGCATGTGATTCAAATATTAATTATATGAATTTGATTCATATAATTAAATTAATATAAGTGTGATTTATAATAAAAGCCATAGGTGAGAAAGAACTGAAACTATAGGTTATATTGTATTTGATACAATATAAAAACTATAGGTTATATGTTATATTTGGTATAACGTATAGTTTAATATAAGGTAGTTATCATGTAAATATATATTAATTAACTGTTTTATTAAAATGAGTTAATTTTATTTTGAAAAATTATTTTTGGGAGGGAGTTGTAACTCCCTCCCCCATTTTTTCTCTCCACTACATTAGTGGGAATAGGGGGTTGAAAAGATTTTTTTTTTTCATCTTCATCCTCTCCCTTTGTTTCTTCACATAAATGAATACACATAAACGTTCTATAAAAAAAAAAAAAAAAAATTATCTCTTCTCTTACACTATCTAAAAAAATCTCTCTTATCCAAAATAGCCAGAGCCCGCAACTCATAAGTTCTCATCCCAGAGAATATCGAGGGATTTTTCAGTGAAGATTAGATATTCAAAGGTAGGGTTCTTGAACCCAATTGTTATTCTATATTTTAATTTTGAGCATGTTGCACATTTTGATTAATTGCATAATTTTTTGATATGATTGTTGTAAAATTATGATTATATAAATTTTGTGTTTGGCTCCGATCCCGTGTTTCGCTCAAGGACCTTTAATGGTTCCTTTATTAACCCCATCAGGTTGATCTACAAGATCCTAAACTGAATTAAAGTACATAGACTCCATTTCGAGATCCATAGCTTTGATCCACTCATCATTGTCAACATCCTCCATTGCCTTCTTATAAGATAATGGATCCTCAACGTCCCCGTCAGCTACCATAGCCAGGATTTTCATTAAACCTATATAACGGACAGGCGGGTTCGCAACCCTCCCATTACGTCGAGGCTCCCTCAAGACTTGAGGTGGATTTGACCTACTAGATGATCCAACTTCAATAACTCTTGTTAAGGTATTGGGTTCTTTAACAACTCTTGTTGAAGTTTCAGTAGTTTCTTTGGAAATTTCATTCAACACTATTTTACTGCGAGGCTTATGCTTCCTTGTGTGGTATTCTTCTAGAAAAGTAGTGTTTATTGACACGAACACTTTATTTTCCTTAGAGTCGAAGAAGTAGTCACCTTTTATTCCTTTGGGGTAGCCTATAAATAAGCACAGTTTTGAACGAGGTTCCAGTTTCTTAAGATTTGCCTCAAGCACATGTGTTGGGCAACCTCAGATTATGAAATGACGTAAACTAGCTTTACTGTCATTCTATAACTCCAAAGGTGTTCTAATAACACTCTTGGACGGAACATAATTCAAAATATACACTGCAATATGTACTGCAAAACCCTAAAACGAATCAGGTAAGGAAGTGTAACTCATCATAGACTGAACCATGTCAAACAGGGTTGGATTTCTCTCTTTCGATACACCATTTTGCTGAGGTGTACTAGGTGCTGAGAGTTGGGATACAATTCCATGCTCTATTAAATAATTTCAGAATGTAAGATCTAAAGCTCTCCATCTCGATCAGATCGAAATGTCTTAATTGTTCTATTAAATGCATTTTTAACTTCGACCTTAAACTCTTTGAACTTTTCAAATGTTTCAGACTTATGTTTCATTAAATAAACATACCCATACCTTGAATAATTATCATTAAAGGTGATGAAATATTTAAACTCTCCTCTTGTTTTTATATTCATTGGACCACAGAGGTCTGAATGTACTAGTTTTAAGGGTTTTTTGGCCCTATGACCTTCTCCAGTAAAAGATCTTTTTGTCATTTTGCCTTTAAGGCATGACTCATACACAGGTAAAGAATTTTCTTCTAACTCGCTTAGAAATCCATTCTTTACCAATTTATCAATCCTATTGAGATTGATGTGTCCTAATCTCAGATGCCAAAGTTGACCATTTTCTTTAGGAGAAATTCTAAGTATTTTATTTTGAGTTACTGCAGTTTTAAACATTTCAGTGTTAAGGAGGGATATTGTTGTTAACTGTCTTAGCACATAAATATTATCTTCGAGATTTGCATAACAAATATATACACCATTTTTGTAAATAAACACTTTATTTACATTAAAAGAAATAGTATAATTTTGTTTTAAAGGGTATTTTACAGAAATAAGGTTTTTTTCGAACTTGGAACCAAAAATATATTATCTAATATAACTTATGATTTCTGTAAACAAAGTCAAAGTCCTCCCATTGTTGTACCTGAGACGATGTGCCCAGTTTCAACCTATATAGTCATCTCCCCAGCTTCCAGTTGCCGCTAAAACTAATTCCCTAAAATGAAGAACAAACATGGTTAGTGGTGCCCGAATCAATTATCCAAGTTGAATAATCATTCTCCACTAAATAGGTTTCTGAAATAAGCAAATCATATTTACCTTGCTTAGCCTTATTCTTTTCTGCCAAGTATTTGGACAATTTCTCTTTCAATGTCCCTCCTAGTTGCAATGGAAATAGATTCCCTTTGCAACCTTGGCCTTCTTGCTCTTCTGGACAGTAGTTGGTGGGTTAGCTTTCCCCTTTCCACCTTTCTTCTTCTTCTTCTTCCACTTTTTGGTACTGAAAGAAGAAGACATAGATTTTGTCCTAGAGATCGAACCTCTGAAGAACTTTTTAAAGGATGAAACAACATTTACCTAACCCTTACGTTCCTTGGTTTTCATCAAGAATTGAAATGTATGGTAGCTCGTTGAGCAAGGTGGTCAGGTTGTAGTCAATCTTGTTTCCTACGAAATTATAGGAAACTTTCAAGTAAAGTTTCCAAGATGAAGCTAACCTGACTGGCTTCATTGATGATGAACCCATTCATCTCTGCCACGTTAAAATGGACCATCATGTTGAGAACACGTTCTCTAACAGATGCCTCTTCTTGTATATGGGCATTGAAGATAAATTTGAGAGCGTCATGCCTGAACTGTGTGGATGGTTGTCCGAACATTCCCTTCAAAGACTCCATGATCTCATGAGCCTTGATCATGGGCTCATGCTTCTTGGCCAAGACTTCAAAAAGGCATGCTAAGATGTATGCTCGAACCTTCTTGTTTGCCCGTGTCCATTGCTCGTATGCTTCTCGAACATTTCAAGCAGCATTTGGAGCTGGAATGGGAGGACACTCCTCTATTAGGAAAAAATGGAGATCATCAATAACCAGTATAGTGTTGCTTTTATTTTTCCAAGTCGTGTAATTATCGCCCGTTAATTTGCCCGCGGTGAGTAAAATAAGAGTCACATAAGTCATTATGAACAAATTTGTTGAAATCATACAAATTATTTATATTAGTATATTTGTATTAAACTACTTAGAAAAACCAATCAATTTTAGCAAAATAATCTAATGTACTTTAAGTGTCATCTATTTTGCAGTGATGCTTCAGTGAGACAAGACAAACATCATCGTAGGGTGATCAGATGTCCCTTCACTAAGATGAGACAATCTCAACCAATAAACATAATAACTTCTTATTACTGTAACTATCATTCACCATTGTTTGGTCAAAAAATTGTTAAACTCGCTCAACATTTCTTATAAGTACCCTTTATTCTAGACTCTAGAGTTCTGTCCCAATGAGCCAATCGTAGGAAAAAATCGATTGGAGCAAAAACTAAAGTAGCTCTTATCCATTTCTGGAGTTTGAATAAAGCATCATGCAAAAATGTCAACCTTAAGGGGACACTCAAGGTGCCACGAGGCCATACACGAGACTTTACTTCAAACTAATAAGAGGGACCGAGGGATGTGTTGTCACACGTCCCGCTCCTACTTACTATAAACACTCTCCATTCACCTTGATATCGATCTATACAAACACCATCTATAGGGGGCACTCAAGGTGCCTCAAGGCTAAGTATAGATCTCATGGTGTGAATGTTGGGATTGGTGTACTAATCTCTATTGTGTTCTCGTAGTTTGTAAACAATTTATAAACAAATTGTTATTAATAAAATAATTGTTATTTTATGAGCATACACTCAATCCAATAAACTAAGATCCTTACCAACATGATACATTCTTGAAGAGCCCGATATTCTTCTTGCTGATCAACGATTATTACAATATCGGGTAACCCCGTCATATATTTAATCCCGCCCAGATATGTTTGCAAGTGAGATAATTGTCTCTTCAACATAGCGGCATCCCTTTTCGGAAGACGGTTGAGTCCCCCCGTCTTTTGTTCTGTTCTCAAGTCCCTGAACTTATGAATAGGTTATTTTATGTAATTTATACAAGTATGAAGGGACATACAGGTGGATCTTGTTTAAATAATAGCCTAACTGATGTGTAGTAGATGGGTAAGATTGGGTGCTTTATCCTGGTGACACTATGGACACGACCTGCTTTGTAGATGTTATAAGTGTTATAAAATGCTACAAATGATCTGATCCTTATCATTCATGTGGAGACATGTGAATGGGGATATTCTATACAAAGAAGTTTGCATAAAACCAGACCACAAAATGACTACTCTCATTATATAACGCCCTTAATAATAGAAACTTACATTTCATTAGGATGACCAAAGGTAACATGACCTGAATCCTGAGTGAGAAGTGAACTTCTTCTCATGAAAGTAGTCCTTTGATTTGTATGGGTGAGAGTGGCCAGATTGCCAACTCTATGTGCCTACCATTTTGGGGATTCGTCTAATTGGAGAGCTGGGAACACAACTATACAAGAGGAAATTCACTTTTTCCCTGATGTCGGAGTAAGTAGATAAATTGCTCTTTTAAGGGCTGATTTTGGGGCTTGAATAATGTGGTCACACCCTATCTTGGCCTAAGAGGAACTTGGTCATATTTGAACTATGACTTATTGTTCATTAGAGGGATCAGTGGTACTTATAAAGTTTGATGTAACTATAGGGAGAAACGGTAATTTTGGTCCAGCTGTACTTACGAGCAATTTGTAAAGGGTCATCGCACTGTTGATTAGTTATACCCAATAGACACAGAAATATAATTGTAGTGTGAAGAGTGCAGTTGTGGGTCTTTAGTGAAATGATCGACAATTAATGAAAGTTGGGTAATATAATTAAAGAGTTTAATTAATTATCCAAGTACCATTGGAACTTCAATCTACAAGTCCATAAGGTCTTCTCTGTAGCTCAATTAGGATTTAATTGAGAATTAATTTTGTATTAATTTGAATTGTTCAAATTAATTGAGGGAATTAATTATATATGTGATATAATTAATATAATGTATTCGATACATTATAATGTAAAGTATTTTGAGAGGAATTTGAATATGATTCAAATATTAATTATGTAGATGAGATTCATATAATTGAATTTAGTATAAATATGATTTATATTAAATGTCATGCATTGTTGAGAGAAAATAAAACTATAGGTTATATTGTATTTCATACAATATAAAACTATGTGTTATGTATTATATTTGATATAACATATAATTATCTATAAATTGTGAATGTTTGTGAATGTTTTTAAATGTTCTTGGGTATTCATTAAGTGTTGATTTGGTTTCAATTTACCCATGATGTTGGATTTTAGATTCAAGATGTGGAGGGTTTTGAGGTGTTGCCTATCAAGATAGAAACCAATTTCGGCGAAAAACTGTTGAAGTTTGGTAAGTCAAGGTTTCAAAGCCTTTGGATAAATTGTATTTGGGATTGGGCCTAACAATTTAATTTTGGAATGGGATTTATTTTCTATGATTTTGTTCCAGTAAATTGTTGGAGTTGGTTGCTATGATAACTTTTCTTGACTGAGGTAAGTGGGTATATTGTCGGTGCTTTCGTGCCCTAATTTAGATTTATCAAGTTATCTAATGGATTCTAGAAGCATGATTTGGAATGTGTGATGCGTTATTTTATTAAATGAAAATATGGATGATATGCGTTGGTGAAATTACGTTATGCACTCAAGTTTCCTCAGCATAATTCAAGTGTAAATTCCCCTGAGTTTCCTGGTAAGTCCAGGGTCGATCACAGGGACTTGTGAAAATAGTTGTGTTGATAATTTTCTTATAAAAACTTTGCGGTAATTGGGTAAATAAATGAAGTGATTAGTTTGTTGTTGTGTTGATAAAAATAAATAAATAAATGTGGCAGAGTTGAGAAACAAAGTTGCGTTGATAGAAGCAATGAGTATGCGATAAACGAATTGAGAAGATCTTTAGCTAGCTTTACTTGGGAATGTGTCAGACTATGCGATCATGTTACTACCATGCACAGCAAGTCATTTTCCAATGTAAATGCAATGCTCCTAAATCTAGGATGCAAGTGTTGCATGCAAAATGTCCATAGAGCTTATTTCTAAGTCTCTACTCTTGTCCTATGCGTTGATGCAAAATGCAAGAAAGCAAGGTGACCGCATACAATCATATCTTATTGCTAAGATGCATGCGATGCGTTGATAACAAATAGTGCTCATCCCTAAGCGCCTATCTCACGTTTATGCGTTCTAATCTGGTTCTTTCAAACCTAGATTCTGAACTGACCTTCCCAAGTCTAGGTCCTATCCTTAGACTACCCTCCCGAGTATCTCTAATAGACAAATGAATCATACATAAACAAGGTAATCATACAGAATGAGGATTCCCTCGTTGTGCTAGCTCTCAACCTATTCAACTAATTTAACTACTCATGCGTGAGTCACAGAGAGTGAACAGATATAGAGAAAGAAATTCCATTCTTATATATGAGTTGAGTATAAATTGCTAATGGAAGTTAAGGTAGAGAGTCTGGTAGCAATTCCTTGCTGATCGAGGCTTTTTACATTGGAATCTATATTCTAAACTAAAGATATTCCCGCTTCCGTAAGAATTGGCCCCATCTCCATCTTAGTAGCTTCCGGTGCTCTCCCAAGCTTGCCAGAACGATCTACTGGCACAACTTCTTCCTCGCGTCCGCCTTAAAAAGGTGAAAGAATACTATGGACAGAGGCGTGAACTAAAAATGGTGAACTAATCAACTGCTTAACCCCTTCTCTGAAGAATGTGTTTGGTATTTATAGGGCATCAAAAGGTGAAAGGTGGCTTCTCTTTCCTTGTTGTTCAGATGAGACAGTTTTAATTCTTGACTGATGCGTCGGATAATTGTCATCGATAAAGCTGGATGTACTTTGTGACCGTTATCGGCTGTCAACTTAATTTGGATCCGACTGCTATCAGCTTTCTGTCCCATCGATCTTAATTGTCCTTTCATCCCGATGCGCCCACCATGTTGCAATGATTCTTCTTGGGTGAACATTTGCGTGCGCGATCAACGCAAAGTTTTGTGGTGAAGTTGCGCTCGGCCGATGAATTCCTATGATCGCAATCTCTGCAATGTGTTAACGCATATTCTGCATAAAAAAAATACAAAAATCAATAGTTCCAATGCGTAGATGAATGTGATCGCAATATTATAGCTTTTATGCTTAATGGACGCAATTTATCATTTTTCATCAACGCAATCCATCATTGTTTAATAACTTAGCACTATGATAACGTGCATTTCTGCCCGTTATCAATGTGTAATACACTATTTGTTGCATGGAAGTTAATAGAATTATAAGCATGATTGAATCTATATAATATGTCATGATTTGTATTGTAGGATTACTCATGAAATTAATTTATGTATGTAATGCATGATTAGACCAATAGGGGCGATCTATCATCTCGTCTTGATGCATGTTTTATTTCAGGGACCGAGAGGTCCAATTTCATGTTTTGACAGTGTGCCATTCAGGCCACTAGACATGCATGAGCTGACAGGTTCACGTTCACGTTTGTTCAGGCCACTAGACACGTGAATTAAATCGAGACAGGTTATCCTCGTAGTAAGTCTTTCAGGAACAATTACAGTAAGCATGTCCCACTAGCCTAGACATTCACTGCAAGTGGATGCGTAATCTGATCCCGGTAATAGGGTCATTTACCGAGTATTTTATACTCATCCATTATGTTTATATTTTATTCAGGTAAGGGCAAAGATACCTGGGCAACTAACAAGAGGAATCCGTGAGAATGTCAATGAGACCATAATAACGCATCCGCATTTGAGTTAATAAGTCTTTTCATGTTTTTCTTTTCATGGTCTTGTTTTTTTTACAGAGTCTAGGTGCTAAATATTTTCTTTTTCATTTAATCTCCTTTATTTTTAAAATTTATGTTTTAAGGGGTACCCCGAATCAAACTATATTATTTTTTAGTTGAAATTTATTTAAATCCTTTATTTAATAAAACAATCCATTTTCCTTACTCTAAATGAAAATATTTATGCATGTATGTAGTAACGGCTCTATGAGGTGTCTTAGAAAGTCGGTCATTACTTCTATCCTTTTCTTCTTCCCCCTTTTTAAAGCCGGTGAAAGCCTCAACCTCAAAAAAATCTTAATTCCATCCTTGTCTTATTTTCCTTAGTGAAGAAAATGTTGGTTCGATTCATCTTATTTCCAAGTATATCTCTTAACTAAAGTTCCCGAATCAAACTTAATGTCGAATCCTCGAGTTCATCCCTAATAAGTTCCCTAGCATTTTCCAGAAAGAGTAAAGAAATAGAGGGCTTACATGATATTTCCACGTTTCCATTGGCTCGATATCGATATGGAGTGAATCGATATTTCCATTGTAATGTATAAAATCCACGAAACAGAAAAAATAAGCACAAGAAAACCACTTATATAAATATAATATAAATAATAAAATGTTGATGTACTAATTTAAATTTAGATTTTTAAATAACTTTTCCAGAAATATCCATCAAGATCGATATTCTATTAATATTTTCATCAAAATTTCGGTCAAAAGAAGACCTCGATATTTTCGTCGACATCATTTGAAACCTTGGTTATAGAGTTATTTAAGGTAATTTTACAATTAAATCAATTAAAAATCTCAATTTAAATACTTTACTTTATCATCACATGATTTGATTTCAAATCTATATTGTTTAAAAGGGATTATGGGGAGAAACATTTGTTTTTCCCGTTTACCCTTTTAGATGATAGTTACAGGGTTATTTTAGATAATTTGACAATTAAATCAATTAAAAAGTCTCATTTTAAATACTTTATTTTATGGATTTGGTTTTAAATTTAGGTTTTATTTAATTTTTTATTAAAAAAATCAATCAAATATGGGTTTTCACGCCTTTTCTAAATTTAAAAGAAAAAAAATCATGTTATTAAAAAAAAAAAACAAAAACAAAAACAAATCAAACTAAGATTCGAAACCTAAATTTGTTCTATAAATAGCTAAATTGGATTTGGTTTCAAATTTTGGTTTTATTTTATTTTCAGGTTTTTTCTATTAAAAAAAATCTATCAAATTTGGTTTTTTCACTTTTTTTTTTCTAAATTTAAAAGGAGAAAAAATCACGTTATCTAAAAATTTAAAAAAATAAAATAAAATCCAATTAAGATTTTAAATCTAAATATGTTTCATGAATAACTAAATTAAACCTTCAATTTGCATCACGTATCTTTTCTTTATTTTCTTATTGTTTTGGTTTTGGTTTTAATTTTGTTAATATGTTTTCCCTAATTTTTATTAAGACTTTTTTTTTGTTGTTGTTGTTTTCTGTATATATACATTTTAATTCAATTAACCATTATTCCCACATTATTGTGTTGTTTTCCTTTTTCTCATACATCCGTTTACAATTTTTATTTTAACTTCAAGTACGTATTTTTTTTCTTTTTTTTCTTTCTCATCTTTATTAAGAGTTTTTGTGTGTATATGTATGAGTGTTATTTATTTATTAAATTATAAATGATTGAATCACTATCTTAATTACCAAATTGTGTAAATTGTGTGAGATTTGATATTTAGAGTTTCAAAATCACTACTCCAATGTAGACATAGATTGTAGTTAATAAAATATATTTTTTTAAAAACAAATTATTAAAAAAATTTTAAATGAGTTATAGTTCGGAGATGCAAAAAAAGTCTCTAAAATCGAGTAAATAGATTTATGAATTTTGTATAAAACTTCTATTTTATTAACGTTAAAATAAATGAGTTTATTTTAAAAAATTTATTGTATTTTTTTAAGAAAATTTTTTACCGTATTTTAATTTGCATGCGAATAACATTTTTATTTAAGTTTTAGATTCAAGATTTTTTTTTTTCTACTCAATTGTGATTGAAAATATTAAAATAATGCAAAAATAATAATATTTAATAAAATCACATATAACTTCTATAAAAAGATGTTATATTTTAAATTTTTATAACACATGCATTGCACGTAATAAACTAGTTGTTTTAAATAATAAAACTGTTGAAAATATTTTCAAGTATCGCAAAATGTCACTGTATGCCACTGATAGACCGTGACAAGTGTTCTTCAAAATGACTGGGCATAAAGGGCACGCAGGCAGTGAATCGGGTTGAAAGTGAAAGTCGTCAAAAACTGGTGGAATGCTCTCGAAACCCATTCACTTGAGTGAGACAAAGGAGAGTGGAATTTCGTATTTGGAGGTGAAATCCATAGATCTACGAAGGAATGCTGAGGGTTAATAGACTAATAGAAGGGCTTGATCCCACACTATACTCACTGAAAGGCTTAGTTTCCAAGGATTTGACTATCACCACCTTCATAGTCGATTCATTAAGGTCGTCACCTTCTACCCTCTCACTTGTTCTACCTCTTTAGGGTAAAATCTTAGACTTTCAATAGAGATTGATCGCAGATGATGTATTTTATTAATAAATAGTGATCAACACACTAATCATTATATAGAAGGTACAATGTGTAAAAATAAAATAAACAAAATACACAATTGAATAACAGAATAACACATAACACATAAACTATCTAACGTTGATAATGTCTATCGCGGTTTATCACTAATAGATAGTGAAATTTTACTATATTTATAAATAAGTTGGCTCATTTTCTTTATTCGAAAATATTCTTATATAAACACATATTTCACCTCTTTTTTAAAAATTTCTCTATATACTCTATTTTAAAAGTGTTTCAAAAAACCAAAGTTAAAATTTGAAAATAAAAAAAGAAAAAGAAAAACGTAGTCTTGAAAACTTTATTTTGTCGTTGGAATTTGATTAAAATTTAAATGTCTAATTAGAAGATGAAACCGTGATTAAAAAGTGATTATCGAAGGAGCCTCAACTTTCCACTTTTTGTTTTTTTAAAGCTATTTAATTGAACGTCCTTTAAGTTTTTATTTTTTATATGGCGTGCTTGAGGGAAGTATCCTAAAATTTATAGACGCAAAAAAAAAAAAAAAAAAAGCTCCTATATTTTAAATATTTTTAATGAATGTAGAGTCCAAACAAAGTGATATACTTTTTTTTATGAAAGATAAAAACAAAAACAAAATAATAACATCCGTTGATACAAAACAATTAAAACACCCTAAGTAGAGATGTCTACGGAGTAGGGTAGAGATGGAAAACATCTCCATCCCTCCCCTATGGGCCTATCCCATTCTCCGTCCCTCCAAATTTTCTCATAAGAAAAACTTTTCTGCATTTATTTTTCTAACAATCTTTTTAATTTTAATTAAATATTTTTTAAAACAATTTCTTAAACATTTCTAGTATAATTTTCATTTAAATAAACTATTATCAAATTTGCTAATAAAAACAATAATACACATGTAATTTGAAAATATATAATTAAAATATTAAATTCTTGTGATTTGTAAAAAAAAATGAAATTCAACAATGAGAACATTCTATCTTAAATATCACAACATCTAGGGAATTAAAGTAATAACGTATTAAATTTAAATAATCAAAACATCCATCATTATTTTAACAAAGTCTCCAATATATATATATATATATAACATTGTCCTCGAAAGCTTCCCTAGCTAGATAATGAGTCAACCTATCATGGCAATGACGAACATGAGAGAAAGATCTGACCCTCATCCCGTTTTCGCACCCTAGCCTCATCAAAAACGAAACTTCAAATGGATCATCAACTACTTCATTTAACAAATTAACAACTTTATAAGCAATTTGATTCAAAACATTAGTTTTGAAATGTTGAGGCTAGAAGTATGCTCAAGACATGAAAGATAACCATTGGTTCGGGAAACTTAACTTCACATTGTTTATATATGAATTTTAATCCAGCTAGGCGGGCATGCCATTGGCGAGTACATGTCAATTATCACTAAATTATGCTAATTTTATCTACCATTGTATATGTGTGTGTATATACATACATGATTTGGTATATAATTGATTTGATATACTTAGGGATGTTCAAATGACCCGACAATCAAAACAACTTAGACCACTCAACCTAAAATACAAGGGTAATCGACTAAAAGGTAAGAGTTGGGTTGGGTTAAACATTTTCTATCTTTTGTTAGGTTGTGTATATATATATATATATATATATATTTGTCTAAAGTTTGTGATAAATATTATAGATATTTAGTATTTACTGATTAAATTTTATGAGATTTTAGTTATTAGTAATGTATTGTAGATTAATTTACATATTTTTAATTAAAACAAAAAAATGGTTATAACCCGACAACCCAACCAAACCTAACCCATTTTCGGGTTGGGTTGAGTTGGAGACTTTATCGGGGTCTCTTGGGTTGCCAACCCAACCAACCGAATTTCGGGTTGATTCAAAAATTAAAACACCCTCAACCCAACCTAACCCAACCCATGCATACCCCTAAATATACTATCGATGTACATGATTACGAGTGTGATATATCAAATGACCTATCTGATATGAATGCAAATATACTATTGATACACATACTTAACTTTCATGTAGTATGTCCATGAATTTTTAAAATGTTAAATAAGTCAAAGAACTATTAAATAGAAGGAAAAATTATTTGAACTATTAAATAGAAGGAAAAATTACCTTTTTGGTCGTCAAGTCTTGAAGTATACGTGCATTTAGTCCCTAATATTTCAAATTGGTCACTTTAGTATATAGACGTTCCAGAATAGGTTTAAAAGGTCTCTCTCGATGAAACTAAATCTCATCAGAAAATTGACTACACATCTGATGTGACAAGTTCAGTTGAAAAAATATAATATTTTTAATTATTCCCTCTCGTCTCTTTTTCTCCTTCTCTCTCTGTCCCTCCTCTTATCTCCCCTGTTCTGCCTCCACTGTTCAGTTTAAGATTGGAAGCTGGGTCAAGAGATGTTGAACTCATTTCCCTTGCCCACGACTACACCAACGCTTGCATCTCACTAAAAAACTACACTTGTGAGTTGTGATGTATATGCAGCCACGTTTCAAACACCCTTCTTTCAAATTAAAACGTGAGACCCCAACATATGAAGAAAAAGTATGCTGTATGAGAGAGAGCGAAAGAACCCAAATGTTTTGTAGGGAAAAAAAAACCGAAACAGAGATGAAAAGTTGAAAAGAAGATTATACATCAGAAAAAGGAGAAGAAGATGAATACATGCAAATGAGGATTTTGTTCAGAGTTCTTGAAGAGATTACAACAAATAAGTCCATTCTAATCTAAACTTTCACCATTCTCATATATATTTAGATTGATATATATAAAATATAAGGAAAAAAATGTTGATTTCACCCAAATGAGTTATTGTTTTACCATTAATTAAACATACCATTAGCTTAATTTAGTTAACTAATCTGTTTTGCAGATGCACGTAAAGCATCACAATTTGCAGAATGTGATGTTTGATGAAACCGACCCTTTAAAATCGCAGCTCTTTTAACGGATGTTTGAAGGGAGAGAACAGTGTTCGGGGGTTGGATTGAGTTGAATAACTTTTTAGACCTAACTCAATTGTTCGAGTTATAAATTTCTTCGACTAAAATAAAAATGAACCCAATCCGATCTAACCATGAAATATTTAGGTTAGGTTGGTTCGGATTACTCAGGTCATTTATTTAATTTTTTTATAAAAGAAAATAAAATGTTAATACATAAAAGTTCGATTTAATTATTTTCATATATGAATTAAGATTAACAACTCAATTTCAATGTATATAATGTATAATATTTTTTTCAAAGTGCAAAAAAAAAACTATTTTTAAGAGTTATTGAAGAATAAGTTATCCAAAAAAACTGATAAAAATAAAGAAAACTAAAATAAATAAATAAATATATACATATATATCTAATTGTACATAAGCAAAAAAAAATACATTTTAAAGTTAATAATAAGTTTGGGTTGATTTGAGTTATTTTAGGTGACTCGTGAACCAACCAAACCCATAAAGTTTTCATTTATTTAAACTTAACCCAACCCAAAAAAGTTCATAACTCAACCTAAATCGAATGGGTTGAGTTGGATTGGTCGATTTTTTTGGGTCATCGGGTTTTTTTAACACCTCGAGAAGAGGAGAGAGGGAGGAAGAGAGAGGAGAGGGAACGATTAAAAAAATATATATTATTTTTAAATGAACTTGCCACATCAGCTTAAATTTAATAGTTTTATTAGGGAGGGGACAAACCCATTATTAAAAATCTAGGGATTAAAATGGCTAATTTAAAACATTATGGGCCAAATGTAACTATATTTTAAAACTCAAGGACCAAAAAGATAATCTTTCATAAATAGAAAATTAAAAGTTTAGAAGATTATATTAAAGTTTAAAAACCAAATAAGCACAACATTAAAATTGAGGGCGTGTTTGAAAGTGTTTTTGAGGTGGTTAAAAACACTTTTTTGTAAACCCTGAACCCTAATTTCCCTACTTGTGTATGTTCAATACTGAGACCAGTATGGTGAGTAGGTTAATGTGAGAATTAATGTTTAATTGTAGGAAAAAAGGTGAAGAGTTAGAAGAAATGTTTAAGTTTGGAAGCTTGTCTTTTGGCTGAAGCTAGAAATTAACTAAGTGTTGCCCATGCGTTGGCTTAGTGTTAGGCGTTGGAGTTGAGCCATACATTGGCCTTACCTATTTGTTAAGGTTAGTTGGGCTCTTAAGGAAGCCAAGTGTGGCTGAGTGAGGAGAAGCCATGTGTTTGTTGTGCACACCAAGAGAAGCCGTGTTGAAAGCAATCAACCTTATGCGTGGACAAGGCATGCAACAACCAAGTCTTGAAAGGTTAGTATACATGCGGCAGGATCGGGTGTGCGCGAGTGTGGGTGTTGGGCGTTGGAACGTTGCGCGCGGACGATCGCATAGCTGCTTGCAGCGCTAGACGATGCGCTGAGCGATGCGTTAGACGATGACGCTACACGATAAGCGTAAGCGCTAGATGATGGGAGTGATGCGTTAGACGATGGGGTCAGCACTACACAATGAGCGACGGCGAGAGTTAAACGATGGGCACAAAGCTAAACGATTGAGGTCTTGCGTGTGTGCAGGCCAGGATAGACGTTGGGCACAAGGTGCTGGCTACTAAGCGTGTGTTAGAGCTGTGCGTTGGAGTAAGGTTGCCTATGCGTTGGTCAAGCTTGGCATGCGATTAGTAGAGCTTACGTGGGTTAGACTTCGCAAAGCTGAAAGGGCTGAAGTGCGTTGATGATTGAAGCCGAGAGGCCAAGGCACAAAACACATGCGTTGGAGTAGGTTTGCGTGAGAACTATGGTGTGCGTTGAACCTAGTTGAAGCTCGCGTTGATAGTAGGTGAAGTAATCAGTCTTAACCACAGATTTAGGGGAACTAGTTGTCCTAAGCACCATAATTAACTCCACTTGAGTTGGAGGTGTCGTGCTAAGCATCTATGATAAACGATGGGAGGCAGTATAAAAGGGATGATGAACTTCAAAAGCTCAGTTTGAACAATTCCTCCGTGCAAATTGAGAGTTATTGGTGGCGTTGGAAATCTTTGAGAGTCTAGTTTCAGAAGTAGTGTTGCCGAAAGAAGACCTCATCGGAATAAGGCCAGAGAAGGAAGAAAGTAACAAGAGGTTTAGTTCATAGGTGAATCCAGGCCATCGATGAATAATTGAGGCTCTAGAACGAATTACATAGAATTTAAAGCTGAAAGTTTAAGGTAAGCTTCCTAAGACAATTATAAACAAGCTTGTAAAAGGACATTTCTTGAGATGAGCTCTATGATTTGAGTTATTAATGAAGTAAGACGAATCTAGAATTTTATGAACAAGCAGGCAGCTGCTTGGGTTGAGTAAGTTTGCAGCTTGCAGTAGGCCCTCGGACAGACTAAGGACTGAGCCTTCCTATGCGTTTGACTTGCTACTGAAGACTTGGACGCATAGATGCCTTTGTGTTATGACCATGTGCGGTTGAAGGAACACTTAAAGCAAGTGCTGATTGCACAGTGGGAATGCATTTGTGAGGTGTGTTGGCCGCATAACAAGAGTCAAAATCTCAAGAAAAATTTAAGTACTTAACCTATAGCCAGGTATGCGTTTGAGTGAAGGTCTTCTAGAGGAAGACTAAACACAAAGCTTAATTAAGAGTTAGTCTCAAAAGGGAGACCATTGTCAGTAGCTAAATATATGTTGTGTCCACGGGATAGACACCATTGTTAGAAGCATATCAACCTTTGAGAAGTTAGCCCTAAAGTTGTGAATGACTAAATATTTACAATGTTTTAAAGAAACCATGATTTTAAGAAAGATTATTCTCATGCTAGCTATTTTACAAAGTAGTTTCCTAAGCAAACTATGAGTTTATGTTTTCAAACGCATATCATGTATGAAAGCATGTTGTAAAACTATTTATGTGTGTTTAAATACACAAAGAATGCGTTAGAGCCTTTCGAGACATGTTACTATGTATTTAGGTATACATGCTTTAAAGAGTAAGTCTTAGTATGATTAATGTTACTTCAAGCTCGATACTGAAGGACAGAGATAAGGTATCCGAGCAACTCGATACTAAAGGACACTGAGAAGGTATCTAAGCAATAGTACCTAAGGTACGACAGTACTTAGTTATAACTACGTGCACGTAGGTAGTTCGACGTCAGAGATTGAGCAAAAGGGTTCTCTCTTTACTAAGAAATTGATGTTGTGATTTAACCATAACATGGTTACTCTCAACTAAGGAACAACTGAATGTTTTATGATGAAAACAACTTTACATGTTTAATGTTTGGAAGTTTATATTGCAGTACAAGGTTACTGTAAAGTTTAGATTTCAGTACAAAATTACAGTAAAGTTTAGATTCCAGTACAAGGTTACTGTAAAGTTTACATTTCAGTACAAGGTTACTGTAAAGTTTATATTTTAGTACAAGGTTACTGTAAGGTTTATATTTCAATACAAGGTTACTGTAAAGATTTCTGTTTCAATATGATCTCTTTATTGAAACTTATGCATAAGAACTAGTTTTCTTTTTGAAGTCACTCACTTGGCTAGTAGCTCGCTTCGTTTTTCAAATGTTCTCTTTCCCCAGGTAGTAGTCAAATCCTCCGAAGATAGCTCTACATATGCTCTGTCACTTAAAGTCAGATGTTCTAGTAACTCGTCAGCTAGGTGGTTACTGTAAATATTTGTACACATGTTGTAGTTGTTTCATGTAGGGACTAAGTTTGGAAGTGGGACTTATGAGACTTGTGTTGTAATCTCTGTAAATGTTTTGTGTTTAATGGTTAATGTTTTTTTTTTTGTGCCTTAGTGGCAACCGTTGTGTTTGAGATTGCATTTTGTTATTAGATTATTTAAAAAGAGTCAATAGGCAGTAAGTGTCATAAAAAAGTTGATAACTGTTGCAGTCATGTCTCATTCCAGACTAAGAGAGTAGTCTAGGCGGGGGTGTGACACTTTTGACATTTTTTAAAATCACTTCAAAACTTATTTTAATTATATAAGATCAATTTCGATGATTTGAAAATTGTATGTATGTAATTAAATATTAAAATAATTTCTTAGGATGTGTTTGAGGAAAAAAAAATATCTGAAAACTATAACAACTACCTTTTGTTACGGTAAATACTATTTTATATTTCTTAATTAGTTTCAAAACCCCTATTTGCTACAATGTTTACTATTTATTTCTCAGACTAAAATAATTTACATTTCAAACATATACTATTATAATCCAAATGAAATATATGACTATAATGACCAACTATTTGTCCTAAATGCCCTCTAGTGATTAAAAACATATTTTAGAGTGATTTTAAAAAATGGAATGATGAATTTAATTTAATTTATTATTATTATTTTTTTGTTTTTAATAAATTTTTTAATTCTATAATTCGTGAGAGGGGAGAATGTAATCTAATCTAACCTCAGAGTTTGCCTGTCGAGATATATGCTGAATGCTCATTGTGGCAGTTAATAGAGTGAGTTGATATCGTGGTTAAGCTTCCATTACTCGAATAGAAAAGAACAGCGAGAATCACGTAAAGAAGAAGAAGCTAGATATTGGAATTTCCCATTACTTCCCAAATTCAACTTTCCCAGTGATGAGTTTCCGTCGCCGGTCACTATAATTCCGTCCGGTTCTCCGATCAAGCTCCATTCCATGGCGGGAACAGCCTCCAAGATGGATCCTATCTCTCGTCTCCCTCTCCCTCTTTTAGGATCCGAGCCGATCCCTTCAGCCCCGAATAGATTCGACCCCCCTGGTTCCTCCATCGATTGGATTCCAGACTTTGCCGGCTATGCGTGGGTCGCTTATGGAGCCTCATCTCTTCTGGTGATCTCTCATTTCCCTTCTCCTCTATCTCCCGAAGAAACCAAAATCGGACCCATATTTCGGCAGGTACTGGAGCTCTCCGGCGACGACTTATCGGCTGTCAATGCCGTATCTTGGTCTCCCGTATTTCCGTCGGAGGGCGAGCTTGCTGCAGCCGCGGGCAACCGGATAGGGGTGTTTTCTCATGATTCGGGTGCTTCTCGAGGTACGCGATAGTCTGAAATTGTTAAACTTTCATTCCTGTTGGTTATTGTCTGAGAAAAATGAGCGGAGGACTGATTCCAAAGTGATATATTGGACTCTGCACCAATTAGTTCGGCCATCTTTACTAGGATAGTTCTGAAGTTAATTCCCACTTGGGTTTGTTGCCAACATTGGGAAAATAGAGATAATGGTAATATAAAACAATTGACGAGGAAATAGTTAGGTTCACTGAACGAGACTGATAACATTGAACTGTTTCCATTCAATTTTGGACACCTTTAAATTATATTTGATTTACTCATATTCAGGTTCTTTTTGTTGGAGGCAGAATTCAGTGCTTGTGCAATCTCTGAAGGTCGAGGCCATTCAGTGGACGGGTGCAGGAGATGGAATTATTGCTTGTGGAGTAGAGGTTGTTTTGTGGAAAAACACTAACAAATCCTGGGAAATAGCTTGGAAGTTCAAACCGGATGTACCCCAAACTCTTGTTTCCGCAAGCTGGTCTACTGAGGGGCCGCTTGCAACGGCACCTCATTCTAGGATCTCGAAGATGGAGAGCAAGTTAACTGAAAAAGCTTGCAGATCTGTGCTGGTAATTCAGAGTGAAGGGGAATATGGGTATGTAAGAAGTGAGTTATGCCATCCTCTACCCATAACTGCAATTCAATGGAGGCCTTCAGTTAATGGGCCTGAAATCGCCAAGCATACACCAAGACATGTGCTTCTGACATGCTGCTTGGATGGAACTGTGAGATTGTGGAGTGAGACTGAAAATGGAAAGGTCAGAAAATTTAGTAAGGATGTAAATAATAAAAAGTCGATGAGAAGGCATTTTTCTGTTGCTGCTGTTGTGGAGATGAATCAGGCACTGAATGGAACTCTTGGCATGGATTTGTTCGTAACATGGGCAACCGAGATTAAAGGTATGTGCGAAGCTTTTGAAGTAACTAAGAAAGTTCAATCCTCAGTAGGATTCGAACAAAACAGGGCTGGAAACTGTGAGTGGCTAATAAGTTTGGGTCCAGGATCATTGGTTACCTTTTGGGCTGTCCATTGTCTTGATGACGTATCCCCGTTAAGATTCCCTCGAGTCACATTATGGAAGAAGCAAGAACTCAAAGGATGTGAAGTGGGACGTCATTACATTGAAGGTTGTACAAACTTGAGTAACAAGTTTCTCCTCAAGAAAGTTGTAATCTCAAGGGTTCATCTGTCTGGTTCCCCAAGTATGTGTTCTTTGATTCAGTTATTGCCGTGTAATTCCTTGGTGTGGTCATTTTTATCTGCTCACACATCAGCTGACGCAGGGGATGCATCCTTTGACCAAAAAAGGTTAGAAAATTTATTCTCATGTTCATCTACTAGTCAACTGAATTTAAGTGGTCACACTGGAAAAATCTTACACGTTGCTGTCCATCCATACAACTGTGAGGTCAAAATAGCTGCTTCCTTGGATTCTAAAGGCTTGCTTCTTTTCTGGTCACTATCTAGTATCTCCAACTGCGTCGTAGGTCCTCCAACACTTACTCCAACCTGGGAACTTTGTGGAAAACTTGTAACTCAAGATTCATGCTCCAAATATACAAGTGTACGGTGGGCACCATCAATATTGGATGAAGAACTGATTTTTCTCATGGGACATGCAAGAGGAATTGATTTTTTTGTTGTCAGTATTAGCCAAAGTGATGAAGAAAATACTGAATGTCACTACTTATGTACCATACCTTTCACTGGTCATGGTCCTTTTGAGAATGGTCCAACTAATATATTTTCCATTCCGTTGCCTTCTTATTGTAATATAACATATAAATTCAATAAATTTATGTTATTGGGGGTATGGATAAAAGGATTTCAGGCATTATCATGGGAAATCACCCTACATGCTTATGATATATCTGGGACTGGAATACATTGCAATTGTGATATTGATAATGAAAATAAAGCTGATCTCAGCACGTTGACATTTGAAAGTGCTTTTGGAAGCAAAAAATATTGTGTTAGTATAATCCCTTGCTCATCACAGTTACCCAATTCTCAAATCCATGATCAGATTACAAGTTTTGCTGTAGTGCACCAAGGAACTTTTGTTCCTGTGCAACAAAAATTAGCTTCATCAGGTGAACCATATACCCCTGCATATATTATGGCTACTGGCTCTGCTGATGGTAGTTTGAAACTTTGGAGAAGTAATGTAGGCAAACCATCAATCTTCCATGTGCCATGGGAGCTTGTCTGTGCCGTTGTCACACATCAAGGCCCCCTTGCTGGTTTGTGTCTGACTGATTGTGGTCGAAAGATTGCAACAATTAGCAAGGACAACCATAAACCTAATACCAAAAATGTTCATTTATGGGAGCTTGCATACCTTGGTGCAGGGACCCTTTTGTTTGAAGATGAACTGTCCTTTGAAAGCAATATTGTTGCAGTGGACTGGCTAGCTTTAGGAAATGGTCAGTTCTTACTTGGAATTTGTTTGCAGAATGAATTGTGTGTGTACTCCCCGAAGCGTTTTGGCGGTCACACCTTGTCAGGCATCACAAAATCCGATATCAAGACTTGGATCTGCATTGGGGTTGCTCGTACTCTTCCTTCTAACTGTGGCTTTCTCTGGGGGCCAAGGACCACAGCGATAGTTTTACAAGATCATTACTTTCGTATAGTTAGTCCATGGTTGTTCCTTGTGGATAAAAACCATGATGCTATGTGCAATACTCGTTACATTGGAGAAACTGAAACTCAATATGTCAATGGGACCGATATCAACATTTCTGCTGCTGTTTTTGCTGATGAATGTTGCAGTATCAAAACACTATCAGATGATAGTTATGATAGCAAATGTAGATCAGGATTGCTTGGTCTAATAAGTATGCCGGATGTAGTTGATAAATTGTGTGGGTCACTGCCGTCTTTTCATCCTCAGGCCCTCCTTATTAATATATATTCAGGTGATTATATAAATTACTCCCTATCAGAAAGTTTTGTTGTTTTCTCAAGTATTGACCTTAAGAAGCTTCCAACATAATTCATTACAACCTATCTTTTCTTTTCTTACTTTTAAGTTTTAACTATTATGATATATCTTATTAGATGTTTATATGAAGACAGAGAATAATATCTTATCCATTTGTTTTATCTTAGATAAATTTTACACTTTTGTCTTTTTATTATATTGTTAAATTCATCATCTCATAGACTTACCAAAAATTACTTTCATAGACTTGCCACCAGCAACAGCTAACATGGTCAAACATTTATTTTCCTAGTTTCTGGTCAAAGCATGAAACTGTTAATTTCTGTGTTTTCTTGAAGAGATAAGAAATTGTGACTTCTTTAAAATCACTAGATAAAGTGTACCATTATGCTGCAAAAATAAACAACTATTGGGGATGTTGTGTTAGAATAATTTCTTTAGAATTTTGTTCTCTCTTTCTGTCCAATACAGTTAAATTTAGTGGTTCATTCAGGCTTAAGATGTGCAATCCTCAATTTGATTAGGCAAGTGGAAACGTGCATATTCAGCTTTGAGTCATCTCATCGAGCATCTTTCGTCTGCTAAAAAGAGCTCTGCAAATTCAACCTTTACTATTCCAGAGATCCCTTTGTCAGATTATCTTGAAGGAGTTGTGAAAACTTCTACTGATAAAGGAGTTCAGTGGAGTAC
This sequence comes from Benincasa hispida, assembly GCF_009727055.1. Classification (NCBI taxonomy): domain Eukaryota; kingdom Viridiplantae; phylum Streptophyta; class Magnoliopsida; order Cucurbitales; family Cucurbitaceae; genus Benincasa; species Benincasa hispida. The sequence goes on along the minus strand of NC_052349.1, from coordinate 8,989,606 downwards.
AAATTGCTTATCTTCCCAGTTTAAGGAAAGTGTTTCACAATGGGTCTTCAATTGGGACTCTATGAATAATGACAACTCATTCATTCCATCCTCCACGAAGTCTGAATTCAGCAGCTTTATTGAGCCTCTTGAGCAGTTCTATGAATTAGCAGGGCTAACCAGCATGGAGAAGACACAAACTCTAGCAATTGTAGATCTTCTAGGTGAAATCAGTAACAAATCTTCTGCATCTGTTTATGAAAGTCTTGACGAGCCCGGGCGAAGGTACTCTGCAATAATGTTTTTGTAACTTCTCAATACTTAAGATTCAGAAGTTGCCAGACCTTGTATCTCGGTTACACTGTTTTGTTAAAAGGCTTGGAGAAAACCTTTACCCCATTGTCATTATTTGTTTCCTCTGTTAAATGCCTCATTGTCTGCAAGTCCTGCAATAAATATGTTTTCCTCCTTTCATGTGTTTTTCTTTCCAGTTTTAATTGATTTTTAGTTCATTTTCAGTATATTTCCTTAATTTTTGGGCATCTATTACTTTTCTTTTCAATATTTTTCTATTGGATCCTTCGAGTTCTAGAATAGTGCCCACATAATCTTTAGTATATGACCATACACCTTAGATTCTGTTTGAAGAGATCCCTGATATGTTAGTTTGATGTATAAATTACGAAAGCTCTGAGAATTGATTGTGAAACATAAACAAAGGACATTTCCCTTCAACTGTTGTGCTTCCCAGATTTTATGCCGTGTTACCTTGCTCTACAAGAGGCGTGGAGAATTCTTGTTATTCAAAGATTTTGACTAGAAGAACTTGGAATGTGAAAGTTCTGGGAGCTTATCAATTTGTTGAAGTAGAATACAACCTGGCATAGAGGAAGAGAGTCTTAAATTTCGTAATTTGAGTAGCTTCCGATTTAGTTTTGGTTAAATCCATTTTCTTCAATAATTCTTTGACCAAGAACTTCACTGAGAAATAACCTGACTCCAGCTGCCAAATTCTTGTATCTATTAGCTTTCCTCTCAGCGAGAACACAAAACTGCACAGAGATCTGTTTAAAAGAAAAAAAAGTAAATTGCACAGAGATCCAATCATAGCTCTTCCATTTGCTCTTCATGGGCGTATGAACATGGCTGAAAAAAAAATTCACAGTAGATGTCTATAACCATGCTTCCAATTTCCAGCTACGTGTCCTATGTGGAAGCAAAGGATGATCAAGCACATCTACTGTTTCATTGCTCTTAAGGAAGAAGTGTAATTTGCTTTTTTCAAAGTTCTGTGTATTCCTGGGTTGCATGAAAATCTGGGTCAACATTTGGCCATGGACTTGAATATAAGGTTACTGTTTTGTGGAAAAACGAAGTTAGAACGATAATATGGGGTTTTGTTACTCCTCCTAGGGTTCTTTATCTCTTATTTTTTGGTAATTATATTCTGTTTGTAATTAATTCAAACTTGGGCGGTATTCTGATACTTAAGTGGAGGCTGTAGATTTTTATGGTACCTTTTAACTAACTTTTTAAACATAAATGTTAAAATAACTATTCAATTATGAAACTTTCTTGCTTCATGTTATAATGATAATTTATTCTCTTTCTCTAGGTATTGGGTTGCTCTGAGGTTTCAACAATTGCAGTTTCTTCGACGTGATGGTAGATCAGCTTCTCTGGAACAGCTGGCCATTGACTCAAGATTGATTGGATGGGCCTATCACTCGGACTGTCAGGAAATTCTATTGGATTCAGTTAGCTCCAACGAACCAACTTGGCAGGAAATGCAAAGTTTGGGTGTCGGGATTTGGTTTACTAATACAACACAGTTGCGAATAAGGGTAATACTTGGAGATATTGTATATTAGTATAAATTCCATAGCTCGACTTAAACATCGAAATCAAAGTGATTCTATAATCATTATGCATTTCTTTTTTACTTTTTGTGCAGACTAAACATCAGTATGTGTACTGCTAGCAGATCAAGGCAGTTGCCACAATTTCATATCAAACAAATAGCATTTCTTTTCCCAAAAGAGTTAACACGAGTTTTATCCGTTCTTGGGTTTCATAACCCATAATATATTTTGAAGTTCAAGTGCCCTAAAACTCTTTTAGCCACCCACTTGAAATAATCTCATGATTTGCTTGTCTTCTTAGATGAGGTTTGGCCTTGGGTTTCTGTACACAATTGAACTAATAAATATTTTCAAATTCCTACGTATAGGAAAAAGAATTAACCAATACTTACATCCTGTTGATAAGTTCATTTGATGACTCTGGAAACAGATGCTTTATTAGAAAAATTGTTAAGTTTTGTCTGCCATAGATTTAATTTTTTTTCTTCTTCTTATATTGGTGCATGTTGTATGTAGATGGAGAAACTGGCGAGATCCCAATATCTGAAGAAAAAAGATCCCAAGGACTGTATGCTTCTGTATGTCACACTGAATAGAATCCAAGTTTTAGCTGGCCTTTTTAAAATTAGCAGGGATGAGAAAGATAAACCTTTGGTGGGTTTTCTTTCACGCAATTTTCAGGTGCTCCTTTGATATATACCATCTGGAAAATGTCAAATTTATGTGGAGGATCTTTGGAGAGAACAGTCTTGGAAGGTCACTTCAGTTTTCCCCTTTAAATAATGTTAATGTGCAGTTTCATTTAATTTTCCCTTTTCAGGAGGAGAAAAATAAGGCAGCAGCTTTGAAGAATGCCTATGTTTTAATGGGGAGACATCAACTAGAATTGGCTGTTGCTTTCTTTCTGCTTGGTGGTGATACTTCTTCTGCTGTTAGTGTCTGTGCAAAAAATCTTGGGGATGAGCAGCTTGCACTGGTAATTTGTCATCTAGTTGAAGGGCGTGGTGGACCTCTTCAGCAACACCTAATTACAAAGTTTATGCTTCCATCCGCCATTGAGAAGGGTGACACTTGGCTTGCAAGTATTCTTGAGGTGCTCCATTCATTTAAACGGATAAATGCAAAGTATATTCCCACACATGTGATTGAAAATTTGTTGTATGATTTAAAAATGATTGCTTCTACCCATGTGATTTAATTATTTACATAACACATCCCTTTTGCCGACTTAACATCTTAATAAATGTTATGTCACTCTTCTTTTGATTTAATACAGTTGAAAAGGGACCCCCTATGATAGATTTCCACATTAGCAAGAGCAATTGAATCCGTATATTAGTGAATCACATAAATAATAATTAATTTTTTGGCTGCAAGGGACTAATTTGTAATTGCATTAAACTATAAGTGTTTTAATTGCATCTACCTCATTTAAACAAACGATGAATGTGTAAATACTACAGCAGAAGTGGAATATACGTGATTTCCTTGGATTTGTTATGTCAATAACTTAAAATTTCTTTTCTTTTATTTTCAGTGGGAATTAGGAAACTACTCTCAATCCTTCCTGAATGTGCTTGGTTTGGAGTCAAATTCCCTAACCGGGATACCGTTTCTTTCAAGTAAACATATTGCTTTACTAGACCCAAGCGTTGGTATGTACTGTCTACTGTTAGCAACCAAAACTAGCATGAAGAAAGCAGTTGGAGAGCAATCTACTGAGGTCCTTTGCCAGCTCGCAACCTTGATGATGGCTACTGCTTTGAACAGATGTGGTCTTCCTGTAAGTTTATGTTTTGGCTAATGATTTAATTGGATGGTGTAGCTGCTTTGAAAAAAGTTTGACAAATAAGTTCAGTCAATCACGGGTATAAATGAAACTTTTTAACCCATAATTGAACATTTTATCAAGTTGATACATAAAAGGTATATTTTCATTAGAACTGAATGTACTTTGACATGGTGTAATAGAAGTATATTTCTAAACAGAGTGATTGAAATTCATAGGGAAGTACTTAAATGATCTTATGAAGCCTACTCCATAAACCATACCCAATTTGATGAGAAATCATTTATGTGTCCTATGAAATAATCCCATTCGACTTCAACCCAAATTCTCCAAATTATAGCTGGGACAGCAATCTTCATAACCTCTATGCCCATTCATTTAGTTTGAAATCAGATCATACTGTTAGGTACTTAAGCACCTTGGAGAACCACACCCCAAAAGCTAGCTATTGGGGTGGGAGAGCCAAGTCACTTAAGTACCACATTAGACATCCTATTCTAATCAATGTGAGACAAAGGCATCTCATACTACCTTGGTTCCTAACAATACCCTATCCGCGGAAAGCCGACGTCCCGGCAGTTACTTCAACGATACTTCACTCGGCCACACCCAGTCAGAACCCTCTGTCGATTCCACTCCAGAATGTCAACAACCGACTCTGATACCATTGTTAGGTATTTAAGCACCTTGGAGAACCACACCCCAAAAGCTAGCTATTGGAGTGGGAGAGCCAAACTACTTAAGTACCACATTAGTCATCCCATTCTAACCAACGTAGGACAAAGGCATCCCATACTACCTTGGTTCCTAGCACATATTTATGGAGAAACCAAAATCCAATTGTGAGCCATCCGATAGATGTAAAAGTATGTGTTAATTTGATTAGTTTCAAAATGGGTCAAGGGACTAAGGAATTGGACGTTTGGCTTCTAAAATGATTTTCAATTCCCAAATATGCACATGTGCCCCCTCCCCTTTTTAAAATCCTATTAATAACTAAGTAAATAAAAAGGAAGTGTATTGATTTCTTTCAAACGCTTCCATACCATACCCCATGTACGTGTTGTGATTGCTTTTCTTATGATTGATTTTAAGCTTGAAGCTTTGGAACACATGTCAACCTGTGGGAGCATTAATGAAGTTTCTGATGGGATTAATGGGGTTGATATTCAGAGTTTTGAGACTATAAGCAAAATCTGTCAGAAATCTCCCAGAGAATCCTCCAGTTGGATCTCTATTGAATTAGCAGTTCATCTCGAGCATCGATCAAAACTAGACTTGGCAGTACAATACTTCTCAAAATTGATACGGAAGCATCCCAGCTGGCCAACTACAAATTTAGAATCTGTTGAATGCATGGCTTGCTTGAAGGAATATGAGATGGATTATGAGAAATCTCTTGAAAGTTTTCAGCATAAGTTAAATATGGGGTTTGCACAGTTTGAAATGAAGTTTTCTTTGCTTCCTGCCTCTCTTGTTAGTATGGTAAGTGAATTTCTGAGTGTGATATTTTCTCTTTAATTTGTTGCTTCATATGTTGATTTTCAACTTTTTTAATAATATTCATTCCCTACCCATTTTTCTTATCAGATGTTAGTCTTTCTGTGTAATCTTGGGCTACAATTTATTGGACATGATATATTTCATGGATTTACTTCGCAAGAGTGCCCAGATGACAAGAACCTGGCGGTTTATAGTTTCCTCTTGCATAGTCTCTTGCACAAGGAACTTCTGAAAGCAGCACAAGAAATTTCATTTTCAGCTTCACGGTATGCTATTGCTTGCAGTTTATCTTTTCACAGAGGTGAAATTAGGTCGAAGTGTTTAGATACTTGGTGGTACTACCTTCAAGGTCTCTTACTATCATTACAGGGTGTAAGAGCTGCTTTGAGAACTACACATGGTTCTCTCAAAAATGATCTTGTTTCCAAGATCCTAAACATTCTTGATTTGGTTGAATATAACTTGTATTTCGCATCTGCTTGGCTACTGAGAGACTCAAAGTGTCTCCTTATAATGTTGCAGCCACTCTTGGCTAATGCACAATCTCCTCATGATGTTGACACGGAACATCTGAAGCAACTCCTCTCTCAGATTGGGGAGTTGATAGCTCAAAATTTACTGACTGATGTACATTATAGCCATCAAATTTTTGAAGGCATGCCTGATGAAGAAAGTGATGATATTGTGCATTCAATTCCAGGAGATGAAAGATGGCACATAATTGGGGCTTGTTTGTGGCATCACATGTCCAAATTCATGAAATATAAGCTGGCTACTTTAACTAGTAAATCTGAAGAGGGTAGTTTCTGTGGTATCTCTCGTGGGAACGTTGTTTCTTGGGCTTCAAGTCTTACAACCTTTAAATCTGATCAGAAAGACATTTTAAAGTATCTGATTGAATTGATGTCAACGGGTCTTACTTCTCTACTGACTATCGTCCTTGCTGAGGCTTCTTCTTATCAACTAAAACAACTGGTGTCATTTCTGCAATATAAATTAGATCAGAGGTTGTGCGTGGCAACCGTTGTTTGGTTTGAACAGTTTAGCCAGTCATCTAGGCATGACAAACACCATACTGATGAAATGAATAAAATAGATATGTGTAACAAAGGGGAATTTGAAACATTATGGAGCATTACTTCCAATCCCAATATGATATCAGAATGCTTTGCACATGAAAAAGTTCATCTGTTGAATTGTTTTGATCGTAAACTCTCTGCAAGATGGATTGACATTTATAATGCCACCACAAGGCCAGAGGACAGTTATACTCGTGAAGGTGCACTGATTAGTAGTTTCACCAGTGATACCACTGGCTCGCCTTGTAAATTACTTCGTAATGGGAGGACACTTGTCAGATCTGAAAAGGAATTGGCAACCCTTGATGATGCCATGCCTTTTCAGAAACCTAAAGAGATATATAGGAGGAATGGAGAGCTTTTAGAGGTAATTTTCAATCCAATTATATGTTTTGGCCTCTAAACTTTTTTTTTTTAAGGATCGAGAATTTCTGCTTCTATTTACATGTAATCCTCCTTGGTAATATATCCTTCTCATTGAAGAAGGCAAAAATTAATTTTGTCTTGAGAAGCAACTTGCATGTTCTCTATAGTAAAAAGTTGTTCAAAATCAAAGCTTTGATCTAGCGTTCTTAGTGTATTTTCTTTCTTAAGGTAGGCATTGTGTATCAACTCTGTTGATGGAAGACAAGCTGCAATTGCCAGTAATAAAAAGGTCAGTTGTCATCCTTCTACTAGACTTTTTTTTCTTTTTCACTTTCTTTTCCCCCTTTCCCTTATTCCAAAATTTCCCGATGTTTAGCATAATGTATTTGAGTTCCTCTTCAATTTGCTTAATTATTCGGTGTGCTACCTTACAGAATCATTTTGAAGTTGATGCTTACAGAATCATTTTGAAGTTGATGCTTACAGAATCATTTTGGCTTTAACAATTTAGGGCTTGTAAAATAGGGTAACTTCCTATTTAAAAGTTGAGATTTGAATCACTAGAATTCAAAATGTGCTAAAGATCATCAAAATTCAGGCGGACCCTTGAGTCATCTTTCGTATTGTGATGCTCTGAGTTTTCAGTGAGATGGATGACTTGGCAAGTTTTCTGTTTCTTTCAATTCTGTGCCGTTCTGTTTTGTTATCTACAAATCTTATGTCCTGATGCTGAGAGTAACTTTGTGGCGAAGGTTTATATGCTGTGTGATTGAAATCTGTGGAAGATTTAATAAACTCAATAAGAGCCAATAACTTTTGATGAGCTCTAAACGATTTTTTACAGATGTATATGGCATTCACTTAATCAGTTTGTGAAAACTTGGTAAAAGTGACCTTTGCAAATGCAGGAGGCACAGACTTGCATACTTTTTTTCTTTTCTTTTTTTCCGAAAAAGTATTAATGTAGATATAGTGCTTAATGGATATTTTTTTTTAATAAGAAACGAGAGAATCAGAGATATATTCCAAAAGAAGCAAAGACAACCCAAGGACGGAGGTAGAGGAAAACTCACTTAGAAACTAAACTATGAGGGCCTTCCAATTTTTTATAATCACGAGGAGGCTATAATTACAAAATAATTTTGTGTGCAAATATATCTGCCAAGAATTCGTATTTTCTACACAATTACACAAAGCATCAAAACAGAAAAACTTATCTTCAAAGGTTCTAGAGTTTCTTTCCTTCCAAATATGCCACAAAAGAGCTTTAAAGGCCTAACCCCCCACACTTAATGCATAATATATATTTTTTTTTTGAAAAGGAAACAATTCATTATATTAAGAAAAATGTGAGCTAAGGCCCAAAGTACAAGAGGGTTATACAATGAGCGATATAACAACCAAAGATCAAACGGATCAGTAAGCGCACCCGGGCATCTCAACTAGGCTGACACCCCCTTAGCGCCCTCATCACATCCAAGAAAATAAATTAAAATTAAACTTGAAATATGAGAATAGAACAAAACACTACAAGCCCAAACAATGGCCGAACAATGGGGGAAAACAAAACAAGACAGTCTGAAAAAACCAAGGAAAACAGCAGACTACTGACGAAGCTAAGAACCACCGCTGGGAAGGGAGATTAACGCTCTCTAGTTGAGATTGAAATCTGATAAACTGTAGCTATTAAAAGGCTTGGAGAGGATACACCAGGAAGAGGCATGCTGACGGGCGGATTTGAAGCGGTCTTGGCAACCAAGAGATTTATCATGAAACACCCTTTGATTTCTTTCAAACCAAAGTTCTGCCAAAAGAGCTTTGACCGCGTTAAACCAAAGTAAACGGCTGGATTTATGGAGGTTTGTTCCAACTAATAGCTGCAGCAAGTTACCCCTGAAATCATTGCTCATAACCCATGAAATATTGAAGATGGACAGCAACTTCTCCCAACACCAAGTTGAATAGGAACACGCAAAGAATAGGTGGAGAGAATCTTCGTAAGAATGAAGGCACAAAGGGCAGATTGAAGGGGAAATATAGCTGGATGTCAATTTCCTTTGTAAAACCGTGGCTACATTCAGCTGTCCATAAAGCATTATCCAGACGAGAATATTAATCCTTCGAGGGCTACTTGTCTTCCACAAGGCCGAGAAAAGAGATTTGTCCAAAGGGGAGGAGGGGGAAAGGTGTAATTTAAGGGAGTTAACCCTGAAAAGACCCGAGGCTGAAATGGACCACTCCCTTTTATCAAATTCAACTGAAACTTTTCTTGTTACAAGAACCCAAGCAGCTCTTGAAAAGAAAGCATCTCCTCATCTTTAAGCAAACGACGGAAGGAAATCGACCAAGCGGCCAGTCGGCTGTCCCAATGGTCAGCTACTGAACCATTCGGAAACAAGGTAATTCTGAAAAGACTTGGAAATAAGGTACTGAATGGAGTCACTCCTTCCCAAGGGTCTAAGCAAAACGTAATCCGGTTGCCATTTCCAAGCTTGAAAGTGGCCAATGACTCAACTTTTAGCCAAGACTTCGAAATACTGACCCATGGGCTTCTCAAACTTCTGCCCCTTTTACCTGCCGTGTGCCAATTAAAAGAATCTGATCCATGTATGCTTCTGATAACTTGGCCCCAAAAAGAACCTTCCTCATTAAAATATCTCCAGCCCCATTTAGCAAGGAGTGCTAAATTCATATTTTTGAACCACCAAGGCCGAGGCCTCCATCTGCCAAAGGCTTTTGCACCGAAGCCCACTTCACCAGGTGATTTAGCTTGCTGCCATTGTGTCCTTCCCAAAAGAAGTTCCTTGTAATCCTCTCCAACTTTGATGCAACTCCTTCAAGCAAAAGGAAAATGGACATATGATGAGTTGGGAGATTTGACAAGACTGACTTGCATAAAGTGACTCTACCTCCTCTTGATAGGTTGAAACGTTTCCATTTGTCCAATTTAGCTTGAAAATTGTCCAATACTGGTTGCCAAAAGGATAGTTTTTTCGGGTACCCACCTAAAGGCAGCCCTAGGTAGGAGAAGGGAAGGTGGTCAGCCTTACAATTCAAAGATGCAACTGTGGAAATCAGCTCGTTTTCATCCACATTAATACCATAAATGGCTGATTTTTCCCAATTCACTTTCTGCCCCGAACACCATTAAAAAAACTCCACAGTTTGCTTGAGTTTTGCAAGCATGGTGCTGTCATATTTACAAAATAATAGAGTATCGTCCGCAATTGGAGGATGGAAATCTGAATTTTGTCTTTGCCAACCACAAAACCTTCAATAAGACCGGCTTGAATGAGCTTGTTCACCAAAGCATTTAATACTTCACTAACAAGAAGGAAAAGGAATGGTGGGAGGGGATCACCTTGCCTTATACCTCTTGTGGCAGCCACCCTTCCCCTTGGTCGACCATTGATGAAGACTGAAAACATGAGATTTTTAACGCATCCCATAATCCATTCTATCCATTTCTGACTGAAATTTTTGTTTTTCAACCCCTTTTCTAGGAACTCCCAATAAACGCGGTCGAAAACCTTTTCCAAATCAAGCTTGAGAATCCACCCCTTCTTCTTTTTCACTCTATATTCCTCCACTCTATATTCCTCCACTGCTTCATTAGCAATAAGAATGGGATCCAAAATTTTCCTTCCTTCAATGAAGGCACTTTGGGAAGGAGCTATAATACTAGACATTACCCATTTTAGTCTTTCAGCCAGCAACTTTGCAATGACCTTTATAAATCACGGTAGTTAAATTAATTGGTCTGAAATCACTAATCGCAACTGCTATTTTCTTCTTTTGAATTAGACAAATGAAGTTTTCTTTTATACAAGCGTTAAGTTTACCATTCTTGTAGAAATCTTCAAAGGTGGAGTGCAAGCTTCCCTTGATCAGGTTCCAAAATTTCAACAAAAACTCCATAGTGAAGCCATCGGGGCCAGGTGCTTTGCATTTTCCAAGTTTTCTTACAGCAGCCTTTATTTCTTCAATTGAGAACTTAGCTTGTAAGGTCAAATTCTAATTTGAGTTGATGCATGGCCAGTCTAGGTTCAAAGGAATGTGTCTTATCCCCGGGGATTTAAGGAAAATGCTGCTATAGAAATTCAGGATTAAGCCTTCAATCTCTCTAAAAGATTTCGTTGGCACCCCTTGATCATCTATTAGTTTAGAAATAAAGTTTCTTCTCTTATTTGCTGCTAGGAATTTTTGGAAGAAGCTTGTGTTTTCATCTCCCAACTTGAGCCAATTCAACTTACTTTTCTGAATTAGGTTAACTTCCTCCAGCCTATAAAGAGACATTAAATCTGATTTCAGAGTGGATCTAATTGCCATTTCACTGCTAGAAAGGGTAGAACAATCAGCAAGAGCATCCCATTTTTCAATTTCTTCTAACAACCCCTCCTCTTTCCTTCTTTGAGCTTCTTGGAATTTCGAATGCCACTCCTTGACTGCTGTCTTTACCTTTTTCAGCTTTTGATTAAGGGCAAAACCAGCCCAACCCTGAGCTTCACTACTTAACCAAGTTGTCTCAATGAGTTTGACACATTCCTTATTGAGCAGCCAGCTGTTACAAAATCTAAAAGGGGATGGACCCCAGCTGAAAGAACCGACTTCTAGTAAAATTAGATAGTGATCAGAGAAGGTTCGGACTTGCCTATTAGCTCTAGAGTTTTCAAACAGCTCGTCCCATGCTTTAGAGATGAAAAAGCGATCTAATAAAGATCTTGAAGCTGAAACCCCTTCCCTAGACCAAGTAAAGTTGCCATTTCCCAACCGGACCTCCAAAAGATTGGCTTGGTCTATGAAGTTATTAAATTTCCTCATTCCTTTAGTGCTTCTGCCCAAAGGAAATCTCTCGTGAGCCCATCTTGTAATATTGAAGTCTCCCTCGATACACCAAGCTTCATCACAATAAAATGAGAGAGATAGGAGTTATGGCCAAACAAATTTTCTTTCTTTGTAGTCATTTGGCCCATGAACATTAGTGATCCAACAAGTCTTTTTACAAGCAGTGATGCATTTTACTGATAAAGAATACCCTCCTTTCAAGGTTTCAACCACAGAAATCAAACTCTTATCCTATAACGTCAGTAAACCACCTGAAGTGCCATATGATTCCACAAATTCCCAACCTATTTCTTTGGAGCTCCAGAGGGATTTGATGAAGCTTGCTTCAAAACTCTCTTTCTTTGATTCTTGAATTAAAACTACTGCTAGATTATGTTTCTTTAGAAATCGCTTGAGAGCCAACCTTTTATTAGCATCTTTTAGGCCTCTCGTATTCCATGTCACAATTTTCATAATTATGAGCCTAAATTTTTGGTTGTAGCCTCAGCAGCCAACTGTTAATCCAGAATAAGACTGCAATCAGTGACTATGGACTTCAGATGGGCTGGAAGATCGCACGGAATGGCTGGAGAGATGGAGCCGACAACTAAAGCTTCTGAAGACTTTTCATCCTCTGTCTGGAACAGGGGATTTAAGTCAGATAAAAGGGGGGCTTCTTTCCTTGACTCCTCTGTAATTCCCTCTGAAATATTCCAATCAACTTCTTCACTGCTCACATTAAAGGGAGAATCAATGAGGGCATCCCCTTTTTCTTTTGAATATGCACCCGAGGAAGAGCTTGGTGAGCCTCTCAGAAAAGTAAACTCTGAATTAGGCAAGGAAAAAACAGAGTGTTCAAAGAGAGGAGGGAGAGAAGGAAGGGGGGCTGACTTGATACTTTGGGACAGACCTTGGACTGAATTGCATCGAGCTTCTAGCAAATCCGGATTTTGATCAGTCACTGTCTTTACTCTGAGGCAGGACTTCTTGAAAGAATCCTTCACTTGCTTTCTTCTAATGAAACACTTTGGGAAGGATTTAAAGAGGCAAGGGGATGTCTTGCTTTGGAGTGTCATTTAGCCACAAATTTGCTAGGTCTTAGGCACTGATTTACTGAGACAACTTTTAGGATAGAGCCAAATTTTTATGGAAATAGGGGAAGAGGGCTTAATTAGGATAGAGCAGGAGAGGAGTGGAGCAGACTTAGGTGACGATTGGGCTTCCTTGGTGTTTGGGGTAAGTAAAAATGCCTGCCGAGAATTAAAATTAGACTTTCCCGTGCCGCATAGTCTTAAGGGCTTCTCATTTTTTTGTACAAACGGTTGTTCAACTTCAAAAGGTATAATGCCGGCTGAATTACCTCCTTCCTCCATCTCTCTTTTCTTAATTACTCGGGGCGCCTTTTCATATTTTTCATAAAAGATCTGTGACTTTTCACCTTCTTCCACAGGGGACACTTTACCTTTTGATGCCTGTTCGACTTATTCAGCTAAAAAAGAAGAATGAGTGGCTGATTTGTCTGTGTAACTTTCCAGAGAAGGTGACTTTTCACATTCCTCAGCAAAACTTGCATCTCTTTTCAGGGTTTGTGGCTTCAAGATAGACTTTTTAGAGGTCGGATTTGGGTTTCTTGAGAAACTCGGCTTGGATTGAGAGGAGACAAGGAAGGACTATTCTGAAATATCCATATGGAAATTGACACCTTCATCCTTAATAACTTGATTCAACCGAACTAAGTTAATTGGATTAGAAAAATCCTTAAAGAATAAATTCCCAAAAGACTTGGAGGGAGCATCTAAACATTCAATGTCACCAAAATTTAAGTAGAAATTGTCACGATTTTCATCCTTAATCTCAATAGTTGTCGGCATGAAACCACTGAGGTTTCGTCTAACTTGAAATTTGGCTTCTAAACAATTAGTGAGGTTAAGAGTTTCTGAAGCTATCGATTCCAGTCCCCCAAAATAAGCACCTATGGCTTCAAACGTGTTTCTGCACCAATAGTTCAGTGGAAGATTCTTGATTGATAACCAACCCCCAAATCCTTTCATTACTAAGGGTCTGCCATGCCTTGACGGATTCCATTTTTCGAACATCAAATGATAAGAACCAAATAACTGCCACTTGCCCAGGTATATAACCAGATCATTCAGATCACCATTACTGACCTTAATTAAAACTTTATCTACGAACAGGGGATTTATAGTGACAATGGAGTTGAAGGCCTCACTTAGCTCTTTTGCAATTTCCTTCCGATCGTTAAAAACCAGGAGTCTTAAGATGATCCATAAGCTACTAAAGTCTTCTTTGAATACTTCATGATCCTTTTGAATCCAAAAGGAGTTCTTGCTCTATTTTACCAACACCTGAACAGGGGACTTCTGATGCGAATCGACATTAAACTTTGGGGGCTTAGAAACCAAATGAGGGAGCTCCTTTCTCCCTTTTAACACCTCTGAATAACTTCTTTCTTGATGACCCAAGAGGGGGGCGCTGATCGAGAGTTATTGACCTAAACTAACTCATAAGGGAGTTTAAAGGAGGAAGAACTTACTTGTTGGACAGGGGGCTCTTTGAAGATGTGTATGCTGGCTTCAATCATGTCCTTGAATTCTTGCCATCCAGATTTGTCATCACCATACGGAATGTGGATGTTCTTTCTTCCCCCTGAGGCTGGCCACACTGTACACTCTACAAACCACTTATCTTTAGCTCGAAATTTGGCTAAACGATGAAACTCTGGTCTACTCTTTCCTTTAGTAAAAAGAATTCAAATGTTGGGCCAAACAGAAGTCTTCTAAAGCTTTCTTTAAGCCAAGGGTTGAGGCCATAGAAAGGAACATGGTTTGGCCTCTTTTCAAATCTTCCACGAGGAACCCGAGTCCCTCTTGCCACATACAGAAAAAGTGATCAAGAATGCTACAGCTTTTGATCTCCATGGCAGAGAAGCGCACAAACACAGAGCAAAGAAGGCCGAGGGAAGGAAAACTGCCGGAGAGTGAAAGAGAGGAGGGAAGCAGGAGGGAAAGGGACGCGGTTAAGGTGAGGAGACATGGTGAGTTCCGGTGGGATGGGAAGAGGAGGGGGTGGGAGGCTGAGTTGGGACGGGAGGGGAGAGACATTTTTTTGTTGACTTAATGCATAATGTTGGATGATGTATTTTTCCCCTGCTACTTCTTCTCACTAATGCAAGCTCCGGTCAAGGCTATTAACAATGTGGAGAAGATCATTAGAGACTTTGTTTAGGATGGTGGCTCCTTTAGACCGACCTCTCATCTTGTCAATTGGAATTGGGCTTCTCTCCCTACTATTTATGGTCTTGGGATTGGCTCTTTTTGCCAAAAAAAAAAAAAACACCACCCTTTTGATGAAATGGCTTTGGAGATTCTGTCACGAGCAAAATGCTCTTTGGAGACGTGTTATTGCTGCTATTTATGGTCTTGATGATTGTGGTTGGTTAAATAAGCCTTCTAAGAAGGGTAGAAAGTATCGCCTATGGGCTGGAATTCTAAGGCACAAAGAGCAGTTTATTAACTTTACAGATTTTATTTTGGGGGATGGCAAAACTTTTAGCTTTTGGGAGGATAGATGGTGCAACTCTCAACCCCTTGCTCTCAAGTTCCCTAATATATACTCTATTTCTTACAAAAAGGAGGCTACAGTGGCTGATTGTTGGTGTGAATCGAATCAATCCTGGGACTTGGGGCTAAGAAGGAATATCTTTGATAGAGAAATGGACGACATGGTTGCGCTTTTGCAAATTCTTCACTCGTGGAAGCCACAAGGGAACAGTGATAGCCTTAAGTAGAAGTTAGATGCCTCTGGGAAGTTTACTACTAAAACTACTTTGTTAAACATTATGCAGCAGCCCTCCCACACCACCTTTCCTCTTGTTAATGTAGTTTGGAGGCTGAAAATTCCCAAAGAAGTTAGTTTTTTTCTTTTGGTCTCTTGCATAGAGAAGCCTAAATACTCATGACAACTTACAGAGGAAACTTAAAAACAGATATCCATCTCCTTCTATTTGCTGCCTTTGCTTGAAAGATGAGGAGACTCTGGACCATTTATTCTTGCTTTGTGATTTTGCCTATAAGGGTTGGTCTAACCTGTTCAGCATCTTTATGTTGAGGAGCGGTCTCCCGAACAAGATAGATGAATGGTTCTTGGAAGGGCTTGACAGCTCTGCTTTCAACGGAAAAGGAAAAGTTCTCTGGAGATGTGCCTCTTGGTCTCTCTTGTGGTGTCTTTGGAAAGAAAGAAATAGTAGAATTGTTTAAGATAAGTTTGCTTCTTTTGATTCTTTTTAGGCTTTTGTTCAGCATACAGCCTCTTGGTGGTGCACGAATTACATGAAATTCTTTTGTAATACAGCCATTTGGTGATTTTTAACACTTGGAAGGCTCTCTTGTATTAGTCTTCTGGGGAGGGGTCCTTAGGCTGTGCCTTTCTCTTTGATGAAATATATCTGTCTATTTTTTATAAAAAAAATGGTGGATGATGTATTTATCTAAAGTTGATGATCACTGTGCTCTCCTATAATTTATTGTTCACTCCATAGCTTATATCATATGTATGCAATCATGGTTTTTGATCCCAATGGATGCATTCAGGGTATAATTTTCTTTAGATGGGAAGATGGGATGCCCTCCAGAGATGAGGAGGATTATATCTGGTCAAACTCTGAGTGGCCTCTAAATCTAAATGGGTGGGCGGGCTCTGAATCGACACCAGCTCCAACGTGTGTATTTCCTGGTGTTGGTCTTGGTAGCAGCAAAGGGGCACACCTAGGGTTGGGTGGTGCTACTGTGGGTGTAGGTTCATCTGCAAGGCCAGGGAGAGATTTGACTGGAGGTGGAGCATTTGGTATTTCCGGTTATGCTGGTATTGGTGCTTCTGGCTTAGGTTGGGAAACACAAGAGGATTTTGAGGAATTTGTAGATCCTCCAGCTACTGCAGAACACACGAGCACGAGGGCTTTCTCCAGTCATCCTTCTAGGCCTCTTTTCTTGGTTGGTTCTACCAATACACATGTATACTTGTGGGAGGTATGAATTAATATTATCTTTTGCTCTAGGACAGCAGATTTTTGCAGTTTAACATATGAGTAAAGTAGTAAACTGCAACTTGCATATTTTAAATTTTCTGTACTCATTTACTGTCAACTGTTCTTTGGATGATATAAATTTGAACTAATGCAGTTCGGGAAGGACAGGGCTACTGCAACTTATGGTGTCTTGCCTGCAGCAAATGTGCCTCCACCATACGCTCTGGCCTCAATATCATCTGTGCAGTTTGACCAATGTGGACATAGATTTGCTACTGCCGCATTAGATGGGACGGTATGCTCATGGCAGTTGGAGGTTGGAGGAAGAAGCAATGTCTGTCCAACAGAATCGTCTTTATGCTTTAATGGCCATGCATCGTATGTGGTTTTACTTTTAAACGTTTAAGAAATACATATATGGATCTTTTCTTATTCATTAATAGAATACTTGGTTTTACATATATATAATTGGATCTGCTTGCATATGAATTTCATGATCGACTTAAGTTTGCACACGTTACCTGTAATCATTGTAATTTGAGGAATTATAATATACTAAATTGAACATCCATTGTGGTGATATTGCTTGCTTTTTCTTTATTCCTTTATAAGCGTTTGAGGTCACTGTAGATAGTTTGTTCACTCCTTGGTTTCAGATTACAAGTTAATTATTTAGAAGTCCTAATATATCTTTGGATATTTCTTCTTAGTGAACTTGTTTATCGATTTGCAGGGATGTCACTTATGTTACTTCCAGTGGATCGATAATAGCCGTGGCTGGATATAGCTCCTCTGCAGTTAATGTAGTCATATGGGATACACTGGCTCCACCAAAAACTTCGCAAGCAGCCATTATGTGTCATGAAGGTATTATTAATCTCATAAGTTATATTAAACTCCAAAAGCGAGGCATTTGAACTCTGTCTTATTTATATCTTAATGTGGGACCGGGCAATCATTATGTAGAACATATTACTTCCTTGATTGTGATTAGAAAGAAAATAAAGCCAAACTTGTCCACTGAAGGGAGATGGATTTACTATTATTTCAAGTTGGATAATGTCTTTTTATTAGTCGGCTTATAGAAGGAAGTTTTATAATAACACAGAAATCATATATTTTTCCTATTACTTTACCAGAGTCCTAGATTGTTTTTAGACTTGTACGGAAAACTTTAACGTTTAGATCTCATGATCACATACCATACTCTGTTGTCAAAGCTGGTATTTCTTTTTTCTGTTAAAACTTTCGGATTAGATATTGACCTGTTTGTATATTAATAAGCATCTTACTTCTTTTACTGTGAAGGTGGTGCTCGCTCTATTTCTGTGTTTGATAATGAAATAGGAAGCGGTTCTGTTTCTCCACTTATAGTTACTGGTGGGAAAGGTGGAGACGTAGGACTTCATGACTTCCGATACGTAGTCACTGGTAGGACTAAGAAACACTCTCCTAAAGATGAAAGGATTAGCGATGCTTCAAATACTAACATGCTAGGTACCGTTGGTGAACAAAATTTAAATGGAATGCTATGGTACATACCGAAGGCTCACTCTGGGAGTGTCACTAAAATAACTTCCATCCCAAATACGAGTTTGTTCTTGACCGGAAGTAAAGATGGGGATGTAAAACTTTGGGATTCAAAAAGAGCTAAGTTAGTGCATCATTGGCCAAAGTTGCATGATAGGCACACTTTTCTGCAACCGAGCTCCCGTGGTTTTGGTGAAGTAGTTCGGGTAATTTCTTTTCTTGTAGTTATGTGAAGTACTTGTAAAAATTCAGTTCTAATCAAAGCTGATGCTTAAATAACTGGCAAAACAAATCAACGTTCTTTATGTGGTTTATATGAATACTATATTTGCTGCCTTGCTGCTCAAAAGATCTACTTTTTTTGGAAGGAAACTCTCTCACAATGCTAAAGCCATTGAATTACGTAATGCTGCAGGCTGCTGTTACTGATATACAAGTTATCGCAAGTGGATTTCTTACCTGTGGTGGAGATGGCTCGGTAAAGCTGGTTCAACTTCAATAGATCTAATACAAAACAGCAAAATGAGTTTTATTACGGTTAAAATGTTGGAGTTTGAGATGTGCCAAAGAGGTAATGATGCAAGGACCGCGGCATGTTCGACTCTAGCATGCCGCCTTGCATTTGACCAAGCATGTTTAAGATGTTTACAGTTGGTCCATTCCCCTGACTAATTTCCTAAATGAAAGCTTAAACCAGTTCCGTCATTGTTAATCAAGCTTTTAGCTTGATTTGCCAACATGCTGTGATGATCTTATCTAGTACTAGTAACTTCAGAAAGTGAAGAAGGTAGTTTTCTTAGTTGAGGATTTCAGCAAACTTGAGTGAAATCAAGTGCAGTTATCTTGTTATGAGGTGGAGGAACGGCTTTGAGGCAATGATTAATACAACCCAGACAGAATAGAAATAAACTCGTGCTTTCTTCTTACATTTTTTTTTAGCTTTTTGGAGGAAAAGGAACATCAAGATGTACTACTGGCATCCGGACCTTCATGGAGTGAACAAAGAATTTGCTGCTTACTGCTAATGGGTGCTATCTCTCAGTGCATTCTTCTATGAAGTTGGCATAAGAATTTACTGCCTTTTGTTTATTTTTAGGTTAACGTTCTGCTACATGGTATAATATTGGGATGTCTGATTTTTTTGAGATGTGTATAAACTTTATTCGGCCACTTTCCCCAGTATAAAGGAAAATAAAACTGTCCTTCGTCACAGTTTAGGTTTGTGAGATTCTTGTCACTGTACATTTTGTAACAACTTTTGTAGAGCTGAAATTGAATGTGAATTATCATTTTTGGCCTCCTCTTTTTGTCTAATCATATTAATGTTTGATGGACGAATGACAGAATGACTGATTGGAACTATGGGCAAACCTGTCAAGCTAACTCATTCCTCTCTTTCCATAGAGATTCTGTTTGAGTCTCAATCGGTTCAATATAAAATTTTTAAGGACAGTTATACAACCTATAGAACAGATCTTGTTCAGGTAAGGTTGTCAAACGGTTCTCTATAAAAACAAATGTAAGCTTAGATGGAGTTTACTATTTGGGAGTTTTGGGGTGAAAAACTGGATTAAACCAACTGAACCAAGTTGATTCAGGTAGTCGATTCAGTTTGATTTGAATTGATTGTCGGTTTATGTTCATTCGATTTTGACTAAAAATCACCTAAATCAACCTGCATACAACTTTCTTTCTTCTGTGCTGGAATGAATTAGAGGTTTATTAAGTATAACCAGCGTGCTTAGTAAAAGGCTCCCACAGAAATAAACTTATACTGTCATTACTTTTGGTAGGGACAACCCCAAGAGTCAAAAAGCCATAGGATATGGGGTTTCAAAGCTCAAAATAACACCCAATCATTTTTGCTTTCTTCTCTCTAAATATGTAGTTGCGTTTCCATTAATCACAAAAACTAACACCTATGAAATTCTATCATGGTTTATTGGCCAAACCCATTTTTCCATTAAAGTTTCCTTGCAAGTCAAGATAATGATGCAAAGTCCCCAAAACCATGGGCACAACACCTTGATTGCATTTATTTTGCCTCCTCCAAATTTACTCTCAAGTCAGGTCCTTGGTTAAGAATTTCGAATTTCCGACTTTTTATTCAAAAGATGGTATGTTTTAATCAATTGAGCTCTACGCTAAATTAATCAATATGAAATTACTCTATATGTGTATATTCTTGCTCAAATCATTTTACGCAATTGGACAGATCATTTTGTAAACAATTTGGAAAACAAGAAAGAACCAAAAGAAAATGGTTTCTTAGAACAGAGGGTGGGAGGGAAATGAAAAACTGCTCCACTAGCAATTAGTGTTGGTTTTGAATGAAACGACATCGTTTTAGACCAGATTTCCGTTTCAATTTTTCTTGCTGATTAGTAAAGCGCTCCCTTCAGAAACCGACAGCAAAGAATTGATAACTGAACGAAGAAAAAGATAGAATGCAATAAAAAAAATCAGCAGAATTTGGAAGACTGACACCTCCTTTCTACAGTCTCCTTCTCACCCAGATGCGTCATCTTCTTCCTTTGGTTGCAGATTTTTTCTCCCTGGATTTTGAATCTTTTCAAGCCTTGCTTTTGACCCAGATCCTGTAATTGATTCTGTTTATTTTCCAAGGTACCCACTTGGTTTATTCCGTTCCTTATTCCGTTCTTTAGAATTTCTGAATGATTTTGGATCATAGGGTTGCTTTCATTCTGCTTTTTAGCTTGTTTCTGTTACGTGGGTTCTCTCTGTTGGTTAAAATGATTGTGTTGGTGAGTTGCTTGACTACTGGGTCATTTTTTTTTTTTACTTTGATTTTCTTGGGACTGCTAAATTTGGATCCTTTTCTTTCGTGATGTTGATTACAGCTTCCGGTTGCAAACTTGCGATTACTTTGTTCTAAAACCAATACTAAGAATTTTTTTAATTAGTTTTTGGGCTCAAGGTTAAAAATATCTTCTCCCCTGTCTTTGAATGTGTAAATATGCGCTTATAGTGGTTGCTAAGAAAGCATTTCTGTTGCAACTACTGTTCGTGGATGTTCTCTCTTGTATGTGAGTAATTCTTTCTGATTTTGAGTTGAATGCTTATGGGCGAGAAGACACAAGGGGGGCTCTGTTTTTTGCTCAAGCTTCCATTATGCTGATAAATTTAAGTGGTTCGGATAATATATTGGGTGTCTTTTCCTACCATTTTGTGCCCGAAACAAATGAATATCAAATGGGCTGAACCAATCGCATTTGGGTGTGTTAGTAGGAGGTTTGGGGAGGGTGTTCCGGTTAGCAAATTCATGTCTCAAGAACTATTGCCAATTTGTATTTGGAATTCTTGAACTGAAATCACCGTTGTGTGAACTGTGGCTTCAGATTCAGATGTATCTTCTTATTTGTGATTACTAATTAATACTATTCATTTCAAGTACAGGAGCTTGAAGTGCTATCTGATGCAGATTAGGCATGTGAATTAGCAGCAAGTTAACTTGTTCATAGATTTCCTTAATATCTTTAGAAGTTGTCGACATTTTGACTTTGTTTGAGTTCAACTTTTCTATACTATTTGTACATGCTTGCTGAAATTGAAGTTGTTCCCCTTGCTCCTTAATGTTGAAGATGAATACCTCTGTTTGTTATAATCTGATTCTTCATTAATGTGGTCTTAATCTTTTGCAGTCTAGCTGTCATGAATAACTAATCCTTTTGGAGAAAAGATGAAGAAGTAGTTGTTATCATCAGTATATTAGATTCAATATCAGGTTTAGATTTAAATGGGCATTGTACAACATGTCGTTTTCAATTGCTTAAACTGTGCTTCATATGAAACTTGAACTTCATCTTCAATTCGTTCACCTGTATTTCAGATATTAAGGTGGTGTTTTTTTTAAGGTTCTCAAGCTCTTGCATTTTTTTTTTTT